>NW_020450676.1:417354-438078 GCF_003343035.1 Apteryx rowi | reverse complement strand
CTGCGTGCCCGAGCTAACGGCTGAGGGGCGGCTCGCGCGGGGGAGGGGCCGCCCGCGAGCGCTGCGCGGCCTCCCCGCCGCGGAGAGCAGGCGGGAATACACGCAGAGGGGGAAAAGCGGATCTTCTCCCCCCTCTGCCCGCCAGCGCTCTTCGGATTTAAGTGTGATTCCCGCAAAATGCGAAGTGGCCGGCCAGGCCCTCCTGCAGCCCGGAGCACGGCATGGCGCCGGGGTGTGGGAGTCTCAGGGAACAGCGCGTCGAGGGCGCCGAGCCTGCCAAAAACCGTAACGCATGGCATATCCCATATCATACACAGGCTTCAGCTTACGACTCCCGTTCCGAAAAACTTCGTGCACCGGCTCAGCATTAAATCCTGCAGGTTACTTATGCTCTCGAGCCTAAGTAGCTTCCTGCAGTGTTAGGATGAAAAGCCACCAAAATAATTATATATAAACAGAAGGAATATAGTAATCCAGAGAGGAGAAAGTAGGTATCAAGAATAATTTTGTCAAACTGAGAATTACTGCAATGAATTATCATTAGAAAAAAGGGATGCATGCCAAGTATCTTTAAAAGTGAACTAGAAAAAGCACTAATTACCTGGCTTGAAGTAGTAATACTGTTTTGGACACTATGGGTCTATAGATATAAACAGAGGCAAGGTTTGAAGAGAGGTAATATCTTGTATTAGACTAATGGTGGGGAAAATAATAATGGGGAAAAAAAAAAAAACAGAAGATTTGAGGCTCACAAGTCAGTCTTCAGACTTGAGGGGGGAAAAAAGTGCTGATTTATGCCTGAAAGCTTCTCTGTTTTTTTCATTCTATTGGTTGACCTAGTAGAAAAATACTACCTCTCACCACAAACCTTTTCCCCTTAGAAGCCCGGATGTTCTTCCTTCTCCAGATTTTTCCTCACAGTCACAGCAATTCATTCTCCTCTACTCCAGTGTCCTCTGTACTCATTTACAACTCTGCTGCTACCAAAACAGACTTCCAAAGTCAATTATAATGTGGTTACAGCTGGTTCACCCTACTGTCAGTGACTGCAAGTTCATGAGCAGCTGAGCCAATCTAACAACTTCTACAGCCAAAAGAGGAGGTCTCAGATTCTGGAAGATGCTAACATTCAGATTGCTTCAAAGAATTGTCCAGTATGCAAGAGTTCAACAGAAATCAAAATCATTATACCAAAGGTTATAACATCTATAGAGCAGAACAGAGAAAGATTGAAGACTCCAGTATTTTCTTATAGCAGGACAAACAAATACAACCTATGCATAACCTCAGAAACACACAGAAAGAGATGAGCTTCACAGCCTGAACACAGATTTGTTCTTTTTAATGTTTTAGAAGGAAAAAGTAGATCCATGACAAAAGAATCTCAACCAGCATGCCAAAGTACGTACAATTTGCAGAAAACAATCGAGTTTGTCTTGGTATTTACAGCATTTAAGAAAGAAAGGAACCTAGAAATGAGACAGGAATATGAAATATGAACAGATGCAAGGAGCAACTTTTGCTTTTTAGGGATAAGCAGAGATTGGGTCCGGAAGAAGAAAAGACAGAGCAACACACTTACGTTCTCCTTCATTTCTGATTAGTCTGTTTTGATCAGTTTGGCAACTAGGATAACTGGACAGCTTTAGATCAGAAAGAAGAAGAGGGTGGGAGAACGATACTACAAGAGGCAAATAACTGGGCCAAAAATAAGTTTATCTGTGCATTTGTTCCCTCAACTCAGAAACAACACCAAGCAGCTTTAGCTACAGCACTTAAAGCTCTTAAGTCCACATGCCAATGGCTGTAAAGCATCATTCTGCAGCCAGGGATTTTGCTAGCTAAGCTCTCTTTTCCCTTGAAATGCTTTCAACGCTGAGGGCTGGAAAGAGCAACTGGCAGGTCTGGTTATTAGCTGTGCATCAGAGATGCTCAACAGATGTTCCCGCACGCTATAAAGCAAAGCGATGCATTCTGCTCACAGCCAAAAAAGGGTTTTGGCATTACTGCTCAACACCACATTGAGATGTCTCTTAGAGGCAAGGAGTACCATGGGACAAGCTTGCAGCTTTGCACCATTATAGTCAAATTTTTAACTACAGATGTCTCTATAGGATTTTAAGGGAAAAAATGAGGTAAACATTTTTCAGAATTTAAGAAAAACAGATAAAATTATATAATGATAACTTGTTGCATTATACCAATACTATAGTATTCGGCTGTGCTAACTCAACATAGCACTGCCCATATTGCATTCCTGACATATCACAGTACTCCTTTCCTTAAGCACCTGTGTGCTTATTTTATGCCTACCTGATGACGCGTCTGTAGGGTGACAGCCTATCAGCACCTGCCAGATTACCTTCAGGAGCCCGTTCCCGCAAGGGAACGGGGAAGGAAGAGGAAGTCCGGCTGTCAAACGCAAACCGCGCAGGTTTAGTATGCTCCGGGCAAAGGACTGCTCCTTAGCTACTGTTCTGTGCAAATGTATTTCGCTACAGTATTTAACAAGATCGCAAAGCACTTCTAGACCTGAGTTCAGTCATTATGCACCTCATCTGCCTCGCCAAACAAACAGCACCGAATACTAGTGATTTGCAAAGTCCCTTAAGAGGGGAAAACCACCTAAGATGCCTCGTATCTATACAGGTTAGCAAACCGCAAATGAACTAGGACAGGAAAAAAAGCCCTTCCCCAAGCATACTGTACTATTGAGCACATCCGATACCAAAGACAGTAACAGAGACAGGCGGCAGACCAAACAAACGGAGCGCGTGCAAACACGCGCAGACTCCGCACCTGCGCGCCCACGCACTTCGGCGTTAGTGTGCTGGCACCCGTACAAACCGTACCCCAGGATGCAAAGACACGAGATTCAGAGTCTGCCTGGAGCATGGGGAGGCCAAACCCCCGCCCGCGTCGCTCGCCGGGTCCGCGGCCGCTGCGGAGCGGCTTGTCGCCGCCGCTGGGAACGGCGGAGCGAGAGGAGCAGCCGGTGCCGCGGGCAGCACGCGGGGCAGAGGGGCCGGGGGGAGCCCGGGGGGAGCAGGCGTTTACCGGAGCGCCGAAGGGTCGAGGTGGCATTTGGAGAGGAGGAGAGGGAGGGAACACAGGTGCAAGGGCGCGAGTAGGGAGCTGAGGGCTGGGAGTGGCTGGAGAGGAGGCGGAGGGGAGGAAGATGAGTCCTGGGGCCGGGCAGGGGGGCCGGGGGCACCGCGCGGGGCAGGCAGGGGCGGCGGGGGGGAAGGCGGGTGCCACAGCGGCTGTGGTCACGGGCGGGAGCGCTACAGAGGGATGAGGGGCAGGAAGCGGCGGCGCCACGGGAGCCCCAGGGCTGGGGGAGGGGGCACCGCGACGGGGCTCTAGGACCGCGGGAGGCGGCACCGAGACCCGCGGGGCAGCCGCCGGGCGGCACAGAGCGGCGCTAGCGGGCGAGGGCGCGAGCGCGAGCGGGAGGGTCTCCCGGGCCAATCGAAAGGCCGCGCCTCCAGGAACCAGAGAGACAAAGCAGCTGGAGGGGGTCGCAGCTGTGCCTTTCTAGCTCTCGAGCGGTGCGGGAGGACCCTGGACTCTATGGTCCCCCGTCCTCCTTCCACACCGAGCCGCCGGCCGGGCCCCGGTTGGGCGCGTCGTGGCGGCGCCGCTGCCGCGGCCCTGCGGGTGTCCTGGCCCGGCTCCCTCTGTCGGGGGGGCCGCGGTGCTGCCCACGGGGGCTCGGGGCCAAGGGGGGGCCTCCCGGAGTGGCGCTATGCGCTGCCCTGGTGGGGCCGCGCCGCGGTGCGTGGCCTCGGGGCAGTTGGGTCGGGTGGCTTCTCCCTGTCCCTAAGGCCGTTTGGTCCCGTGAGGCTCTCGGCTTTCCTTTCGGGAAAGGTGACACGTCCTCATTTTAGCTGGTGCTCAGAAAGGTGAGCCCAAGTGATACGTAGGGAGTAAATGTGTGGGGTTTTCTCTGTATCTTTTATTGAGCCCTGTAAGGGGGGGAGCATGGGTCAGCAGCACCAGGGCCTTAGCTGGGGAGTGGGAGAGGGCAGGGAGAGCAAAGGAGCTGGGAAGCAAGGAGAGAGAGGAAAGAGAGCTTCTGGGTAGTGTTTGTGTAACTATGTCATGGAAAGCCAAAGTGGAAGGAGTACCAAGAGGGGTCTTGGCAGCAGCTGACAATTTTTTGTGCCTTTCTGTGTCTCTGTAAGTAATTGCATTTGGGATTTTTTTGCTGGTTTCTCAAGTGAATAAGGTTTAGCAATCACAGTTTGTTACAAGTCTGTCACACAGTCCCTTCTCAATAACTTGTGAAGTTGTGCCATTTAAGTCAATTTGATGAAGGTGCAGAGCTCTAGGAGTTAGTTCCTCAAGTTTTGTGAAAATGGGTGGTGAGCTGGAGAGCAGAGTAGCGCATCTGTGCTTTCATTGCAGGGGAGGCAGCAGTGTGAGCTCAACCGTATCTTCAGGCAGTAGGGAAGCCACATGAAGAGAACCACAGGAAACTGGCCATGCAAATTCTTTTAGTCATGGAATTGGTTCTCTTTCTCTGGCAACTTTGCTTCTTAAACTTATTAAATGCGTGCCCGCGTATACTGGGAAACCATTACAGGCTCAGAGCTTGCAAAACCATGCTCCTGATACACACAGCAGTCTGCCAGATACCTGAAACTACTCTCTGGGAGGAAATGGTTGCTGTCGGTTGGACATCTCAGGATGACATTTTTAGCACGTGTCAAAGGCCTCGGCTTGTGTTCCCCATAGGCCTCTGATTGGCAGTTCTGCTTTTGGGACTGCTGAAGTTTTTGGTCCACTGCTGACTGCTGGGCAGGTCTCTTCTTACAAATGAGAGGGTCAAGAAAGATTTCTGGATGCTCCTCTTTCACTAGGGTGCAGCATTCTCAATTCTATAATGTGATCATTTTACTTAAACCAGTGTAGCAAACGTATAGCACACTGGTGCGGCACTTCTGGAGTTCCATGGCCAGAAGCACTCTCTGCTTCTTTGCCTGAAACCTGGAGGGAATCACCATCCCTTCATAAATAGGACTTGTGATTGTTGCAATACAGTAATACAGGTAGTTACCATCATCTTAGTGTTATTTATTCATAGTCTTCTAAGTCTTCCACTTACCTGGGATATCTGTAGCTAGTTTAAAACCAAATAAAAAACAAAACGGCAATTAAAGAAGGAGACCATGGTATTTATTCTTTTACATTAATTTTTCAGTTTGGTCCCACTCATGGTCTTTTGGGAGGTCCTTTTTTAAATGATCTTTATGGAAACTTCTTTCCGTATGATCTCAGAATGCAGAAGGATCCACTTCACCAAAGGGAAAAATGTTATAGCTGCTTATGCTGTCTGAAAATATCACAGCTAAAATGCATTCATGGTGTAAATAGGACAACTCTGTTCTATGAAATCACTGCTGTTTTAGTAGTTTAATTCGGAATACGGAATTATTTATCACTGCAAATCCTTTTAGGGAAAATCAATCCTACTTCTTTTTGAATATTTCTGTGATTTAGCCAAGATTTTTAAATGCAATTTAATACAGCTGCTTAGTGAGGCTCATACTTCACTCACGAAAGCTGGGATAAATACTATACTTGTGTGAAGTACTGTGGAAGCTGTAGCTAAAGATGTTGCTGTGTAATCTTGTTTTTTTCCTTTTCCCAAGAATTTAAATTGTTTGGTGTAGACAGATAACTAATTCAAAGTTATGTCTTTCATTCAGCACAGATTTGCTATATATTGTTGATAGAGTGTATGGCATGTGGCAGAGGGGAAGGGAGCATAAGTCACTGAGCTGAATTCCTGTCTGGATTACAAATGTCAGTTAGTGAGATGATTATCTGGTTAGTAATAAATCCTGATCCATCACCGCTTGGCTAGTTTTAGTAATTAGATGATTATTACAAAAGAGAAATATTTTGATATTTGATTATGTTACAGAAGTACATTAATCCTTTGGTATAGAGGCTTCTTGAATTGTCTAAACACTTAGCACAAGGCCAGCAACTATCTAGGAGACAAAGATATTTATGCTAGTGCAGATTATGACCTTCAGTATTTCTTTGATGTTCATGTTCCATTCTCCATTCTGTGGAATGCGGTTTTCCTGAATAAACACATGACCATTAATAAATATGGTTTCTCAAAGTTTCTTTGAAATTGCATTCACAAATCATGACAAACAGTGTGTGTGTGTGGGGGGGGGGGGTTCTCATTTACTACAAGTTTTCTGTGTCCCAGCCTAAAGATCTAGTCTTGAAAAGTATCCATAGTCTTAAAAGCTTTTCTCTTGATGGTAGGAAGAATTTGGGTTTCTATAGGGCTACCTATGGTTTGCCTTTCATATAGGAACTTCTATTTGTTAATTACATGAAAGGCATTAAGTCTATTTCAGGGATCAGGGGAAAGTGTGGATAAGCTGTATGTGAGCTTACATTGATTCTAGGATATTGATAAAATATTAATGTTTGCCATAATTTTAAAACATTTTGATAAAATATTTGTAAGTTGTTGTGACCCTAGTGGTGCTACAAATATCCTCATAGCATTAATGTGAGTAAATTGATGCTTAACCAGTAGGATAAGGTTCCCCAAATTTATTGTGAAATCTATATAGATAAGTGTGTGCATTTGATTGTTTGGACTCTAAATGGGCATACCTAAGAAATAATACTTCAGAGACTTCTCAAAAATTATTCCTTTGATGTTCTGCCAGGCCAAACAGGTTGTGAGTAACAAAATCATGACAAATTGCTAGAATGGTTTGGCTTTATAAGAATGCTGTTTCGATTTCAATGATTAAGAACATTAACTCCATTAATATTAACTTCTTTGCTTTCCTATGCCTATTGCTTTCTATAACAAGTTAAGTATGATTGGTGAGAGCTGAACCTAGCAAAAATAACAAATGTTAATTAAGCTTGATCTAGTCTGAGTGTAATCTGGCAGTCACCAAGGATCATGGTTTCAGTTAATTTTTCGCCAGCTCTCAGGGCCCCTCTGAAAGGCAAATCTGAGCAGGTCAGAGTACTCTTAGGGCAGCACCTCAACATGCACGATAGGTCCGATGCATCCAGTCTCTTTAATAGCCCAAGCTTTGTAGCAATGCAGTATTTCTGCACAGGTCTGTGCAGGCAGTGAGGAGAGACCCTATAGCCACACTTGTGAATAGCCCTGTTTTTCAGCCTCTCTTCCTAGTTGATACTACATTTTTTCCTAACTCCTGACATAAGGCACTTCTTTCATGTCCATCTGACTAAGCTACTACTTCCAAACTCTCGTCCTCTGTAATCCCCTATCCAGCATCTCTCTCCGCATCTTCCTTGCCCAGTCTGTTTCCCCATGAGTACCTGTGGGCTTTCTCAAAACCTTAAATCGTTTCCCTGCCAGGGTGCCTGGATCCACAGCTTCGCTTGTCTCTCCCACCCCCTCGATCCCCAGCTTCAAATCCATTCTCACTGGCCCTGGCTTCCCGAAAGCTCCTGTCAGTCCTTCTCTCCCCCATTTTCTGAGGCAGGCTGCTTCCCCTGCAAGGTGTAGCAGAGAGACTCGCGGTAGCTGACGAGGTGTTTGTAGACACCTACTCACTTGACTCCACTGAAGGGAGCTTGGCGTAACGCTCACAAACTGTCTGGTGAGAAAGAGCAGGCAATGTGCAAGCAAAGCAATTTCTGTTGAAATGCGATTGCGCAGATGGTCAGCAAGGCAAAGATTGCTTCCCATCTCTTTCCGCCAAAAACAAACTGCCTCAACAATAGCATTTGAAAGCAAGAGGTATTTTCTTCTCTCCAGGTTTGCTGCTGGCTTCTTCTGTGCTTGGCTGCTCCAGATTGGCAGTGACGACGCTCCCCTATGACAGGGGGAGAACAGGAGAGTGAAGGGAGACATTAATTCTGTTTCTTTTTTGATCTGGTATAATTAAAGTACCTGAGAGAAAGATAAAGTGGAGGTTGTTATTCATGATCCTGGGCAAATTATATAAATATATGCGCAGTTCCCAAACTGTTAGCATGTTGTATTATCAATATGCTATTGCTACAGGGGTTATGTAGGGACCACGACAAAAATCTATTCATTCTCCTCAGTTATTTCATGCATGACTTGTGTGATGCTTCCTGTGTCTGTACAAGTTCCAGATGTTACAGGATAGTCACAGAGAAAATTAAACAACTGATAGCCAGTCATCATTCTATCATACTTTCAGGTAATTAACATGTATATGTTGATAGATTTAAATACTCCCCAGAAACCTTTATATTACATTTCACTTGGAACTGAAAATGGAAAATCTCCAAAATGTCAGTTTAGCTGTTTATATTGCCAAGTTAGGCAAAATAAGTTACATGTAGCTTATATGTAAGAGGCTTTTGACTGAGATCTGGTTGAATTAACTCCTGTCTGCTTTGCAAGCAGTGTTCTGAGAGAGATCCAACAACCTTATCAGTAACTACAGGAGATGGGGGCCATTTTGACAGAATAGTGTTGTTTTGGCAACTACAAATGGAAAACTTCATATTTACCAGTTATTTCACCATGCAGACCATCCTATTCTCCTAGCTTTCTGAAGCGCACTTAGTGTCCAAAGTCATCCATTTCAATCTAAATGTACTTTCAGCTTTCTAGTCCTTTAGTGCTACTTTTGTATTCTGACTGTATGAGAAAGAAACCTTTTTTTTTTTCCAGTTGACAAAGCAGCAAGACAGAGAAAAGTAGTTTTCATTCCCTTTCATTTTTACTAACTGAAATCAACATTTTTATTCGAGGCCACTCTAAAACAAAATACTTCACTTTTCAGCTCTTAAAAAAAAGGATGGGAGGGGGACTATGAGGACAGACTCCTCTTTCATTTTGGAGACCAGTAGTTCAGACACCCCTGGACTGTGAAAGAGCTGGTTTCCCTTTCTGCACCTGACTGAGGGACTGGAGCCAGCAGCTCCCAGAAGAGCTCTCTAGCCGCCGGGTTTTGGTGGTTCTCCAGTGGGTGATCTTGCTGCTGCTGCTGCTACTGTTGTCCTGTAGCTGACTCATTTTTCTCTCTACTCTTTTCTCTCCGCCTCAGATTAAAGTTGTGCTTTTTGTCTGTCAGGTTCTGCTCCCAGTGTTCTACATTTCCTTTTTATTTTTTTTCCAAAACTCAGTGAATCCACTGGTTTCCCATTGTTTCTTCTCTAAACTATGCTCCTAGGTTTTCAATTTTGTTTATTCCACACACACACACACACACACACCCCCCCAAAACCCCTATGCCTTAGTTCCAAATAAACTATACAATGGAAAGTTTCCTGTGTTGGTAATAAAACTTTTATAAGCCAGTAGGTCACAAAGACTCCTCAGGTGCCAGTCGCATTTTCTGAACCTAGGGTAGTTTGTAATTTCTAAACATGATTGGTTTAACCTTTGCCAAAGGACTTATTTTAACCTAGACAAAAACCTTAGGCTAGTTTAGGCTGACAGGTATGGAAAATCTAATAATACAGATTTAAAACAGAACATTGCTGCAAATTTGGATGGATAAAAATAGAATGGTAGAATGAAGAGCTCTTTCAACGGTAGAGCAAATGTTAGTAAAATAAGAGCCCTGTTATGCCCTGTTAACAGATGCTGTGATAGAAACAGCTTTCCGCTGAGAGCTTCGTTATGTTACAAGGCAGTGGCAGTTATGTGAAAAACTTGCTGTCATTCTAGCTCTATGTATATTGTCCTCATATGGATAGTACTCAAAGGGATAATAGAATTTTAATCACTGGTTTACTAAGGGGGTTTTGAACCTTCATGTTTCTGTTGAAATATGGGTTGATCATTTTAAAATGAAGTATGATTGACTCTTTAAAAGCATATCCGTAAATCTAGTTCAATAACTGTTCTTCGCGGTGCTCAAGTCTGCATTCTCAGTAAATTTGTTGGCAAAGTTGGAGGGACCTTACTCTCTGGCCTTTTTGTTGCATTTACTTTTTTGTTGTTTTGCAGTTTTTGTTTTCTGTAAGAAAACAGTTTAACAAATACCTTTCAGTAGATGGTCAAATTGTCTTTAAAAATAGTGGAATTTATGTGACTACTGTGAAGCACCTTGGCTTGGATGTTTTGAAATGAGCACCAGTTCTCTGAAAATCAGCCCCTTCAGTATAGCTAAAATAGTGAGATATGCAAGGTAAATAGAGAAAAGAGGAGGGAAAAAGAGAGGCAGATTAAGGGGGAAGAATTATTTGCTATAATCTGCTGTGGCAGAGGGAGGGGAGCTTCATGAGCTGGATCGCTCTTTGCCTTCCCCACATGGAGGGCAGCTTTTATGGGGATGCAGGATGGGCTTTTATTATTTATTATTTGCGTATAATAAATCCTCACTAGAAAAATGTGTCTACAGACTCACAGTAACTATCCTAACAAAGTACAAAACGAAGAGCGGGGCTGTATCTAAAGCCCTGAGAAGCCGCAGTTACTGCCACAGAGGGAGCAATGTTCACAAGGACTGTGACAGGGGACAGGCCCCTTCAGGAGGTAATTCAAAGTCCATAGAAGTTCAGCTTCACTGTGTGGCTGTGGCTTCTGGATGCTTCTGCCTTTGCTTTTCTTGCAACAGAAGATGAATTATTAGACTTCAATTTAGTCAAATTTTCCTGTACAGCTTAAACATTTGGAGGTAGGAAAAGCTTTTTGCTTTCTTTCTGTTACACCTTTCTTGAATTGTTTATTATTGAGCATATTCCCTTTCTTTTTGCATATTCCCTCTGCTGTGATTTCATACGTAATAATCAATTCTACTCTTGCATGTAGAGAGAATACTTTTTTATGACTTATAAGTCAAGAAGTAGTGAAAAGAACAGTGAAAAATCTCAAGGACTTGTTTATTGATGTTAGAAGGTTCTTGGAAATATCATTTTCCAATTGTACTGCATAAACTCACCAATTCTGAATAAACAAATACAAGATTCATAATAAGGTGTGTGCCAGACTTCTCATCCTGGCCAACAGTCTTATTTTCAGCTTGGAAACATCAAGACCTTAGGAAATATCATGAAATTTTACATCTTCAATAGCATCTTGAAAATTGCACTGATATTTTAAAAGAATATAGTTCATCATCCTCTCTTTCTCTCTGTCTTTTTTCTCTGTAGTGTTGATTACAACAATCATGAATACTGTGCTTGCCAAAAAGATAACATTCAGGTTAAATCTAGAATTCCTGTTTGTGGTGGAGAAACCAAAGACTTCAAATACCAGACTTGCACATGCAAAAGGTGAAGGGCACTATGGATGCCATGACTGTTAGAAATTGAAGAACCTTCTCATAAATTGTAAGTATGATTTACATCCTTTTTAAATATGGAAAAGCTGGTTTAAGCAGTGATTAAGTAAAATTTAAAAATAACCTATTTGCTCCAGGTTGCATGAGATGCAAAGTATCGAGGAGCAGCTGGCAGGTGTAGCACAAAAGCGAGGAGGTCTGGGGATCAGAATTCCCTTTCCTTCTGCACTGGCCCCTGCAGTTGTTTGCATCTCCTCAGCTTTCCTCATGATGTGTCAAAGCTAAGAGCATGAATTGCTAAACTTACCTGTTGGTCAATCATTTTATCTTGCGCTGTGCCTGATCATAACAACGTTATTTTTGTCTGTGCCCTGGGCTCCTTCACCAAGATATGCACCCAATCTGCGTGCACACACCTCATGGAGTTGTCAAGAAACTGTTTGTGTCTGCCACTGAATTTAGCACTAAACAGCTGGGATTACTCAAGGTAGAGGGGAGTTACGTACAGGGATGCAAAGAGAATTAGCCTTTCAGACATCTACTAACGCACAGGCAGCTTCATGCCGTTCATTCCCACAGCCTGATGCCAGCACCAATACCTGGTGCTGCAGAGACATCAGCACTATAGCCTTACTCGTGTGCACAAACGCTGTGGGACAGTGGGCCATGAATGTAGATTTTCATTGTGTTTTGTTGAAACTCAGATCTTTGTCTTCTTTTGTCTTGGGAACAAATTTAGCCTTATATCATTACTGCTTTCCAAAGCAGATGAAAATCCATATTCTTGTGCTGTCCTTTGTGCTTTCCTGATCAAATCTGTCAAACAAAATACTTTTGTTACTGTTTGTGAACTTATACTTTATTCTGTTATTATTCTGTGTTACATTGTGTGATGTGTGGTACGCACTTCATGGAAAACCAAAAAATACATACTCTCTGCCTTTGAGAAATTGCATTCTGAACATAAGATATGCTTGAAGAAACGAGAGCAGTAACAAAAGGGAAAAGACAGAAATGTAGCAAGATGGTTTTGCTTTACAGACCATTAGATTTTATTTACGATTTTAGCTATTTTTTTATGGATGGGTTTCATCTCACTGCATTTTAGCTGCTTAAAATACAGTCATCTGGTCTAAGCCAGGGAATTGGGCTGTCCGTAACCAAAAGAAAGCAGGAGATATCTCCAAAGAGTGATTTTTCTCTTTAAGGTAGGTATTGAAAGTAGGTGGGAGGACAGGCCCTCTGGAGTTGCTCTCTTTCTCCATTGACTCTAAAGGAAGCCCAGATAATTAGTTTAAATTATGCAGTTATTTTTCACATGTCAAGAATAATCCCATGCTCAAATAGTTTTATTTCTCATCAAAACTTTACATAAAAGCAGAATTATTTTTAATTTTTCTGACATTTTTCACATTTTCATTAAAAGGAAAAAAAACAATTTTCACTTTTTTATTTTGGAGTTTGAGGAGTTTTCTTTTTTCGTTGAAATCCTCCCAGATATTGACAAAAGGTGAAAAAATTCCATTTACCCAAAGAGACATTTTTATTTAACACATTCATCAGACAATCTTCATGTGGTCTTAAGAAGAAAGCTACCACCCACAAGGGCTGGTGCTGCCTGTCCACCCAGCTTGGGGCCACGCCGTTAACTGCAGCTCATACACGCATGCTTCCCCAAAGCTGCACTGGGCGTTTTAACATCGACTTGGGTCATCACTTTGGGGCTTCAGTAAGAGCTAAACCGGCTGAAACGTCCGACCTGCCAGTGAGGGTGGAAGCCCGAGGGGCAGCAGAGCCCGCTGGAGGAGTCCTTCTGCGGGGATACGTCCTCCTCTGTTCCTTCCCTCAGTGCCTGGTGGTACGGTGTTTGTGCCGTTCAAACTTTTATATCACATTTACAACATTGATACAAAATACTGTTAGGGTGTTTTTAAAGCCCATCAGCCCTGCCTTTACTCATTTTCTCTTTCCTCATTGCTGGTTGGTATCTATGTGTATATATATACTGAAGTGCTAGTAACTTCTGTCCTTTATGTGTGTTAAAGATAAGCCTTGGTCCTAAGAATGACAACCCATGGACCTGCGATGACTTGAAAAATCACGTACTAGTGCTGTCTACCCTCCAGCCACTGGTTGAACGAGTGATGCATTATAAATCCAGATCCTTTTACCTGTAGAGAGATTAAAGAAGCAAGAAAGAAGTTGCTTAATCCCTGCCTCGAGCAGTTTAAAACCTCCTTCTTGTTTGGGACCCTACAGTAAATCAAAACACAGGACTTGCTATATTCTGAAAATAAATCTTTCTTGATATTCATTTCTCACATAACTTCTCTGTAACAAAATCTTATTTCTTTACCAAATATGCTAATAAAACATCAAACATTTTATAATTTAGCAACATCATCATGATAATACTTTTTTGGTTATATGCCATTCATTCATCATGCACAGTGTAAGCAGTGCACGGTGCACAGTGTAAGCATCCTTCTTACACAAAAAGTAGAATTAATATCTTAGTTTATCATGTAATCTTTTTATTTCTTAATATTGAAACCCACTAAATATAAACCATCTGTACAACAATAAATCATGTATGAATACAAACCAAATGCAGATTAAATTACCCTGAAAAAAGTAATTTCCACAAGTAATTTCCCCATGCACTTCAGGAAAATAATTTCCAAAGTATAAGTATATGAATTACTTCTACTAGACTGAATAATCATAGTAACGGCAGAGGACATTTAGTACTGAACATTATGATAGAACTAAAGAATGTGTTTCTGGTTATCTCTGAAAGAGTAGGAACTACCAAAAGAAAAGCAGTCATTAGCTTATAAAACACATATTTTGCACATTCAGAAAACTTTCTATTTGAGCATGTGATGATACTTTACATGAATCATGAATTAAGACTTACAAGCAGTTATAGGAGAACTGATACACAAATAGATGAAAACTAAAAATGTCAAAAGTACCTCTGCATGCTGGGTGTTTGAGAAGCCAATGTATCCGAGATGGCCTGCTGTTCTCCAGACTGGAATCAGAATGTCACAGCTTTTAGCCAAGACATTAAAAACCAATGGCTACTTTTGAGAACGAGCCCATGAATGCCTTCTCTGAGCTCCTCAGACAATTGTGACATTTTTTCCGTGACTACGATTTATCCATCAAACCATCCTTCCCCTTTTTTGCAGTGTGTGGGTATGTATATGAGAAGCTTGTGCTGAAATTCAAGCTACCATTGTACCTGAAGTTGCGGTATCATCCTTAGCTTTAAAATGAAAAAACTGGTGCTCACAGCAGTGGCCCAGAGCTTGAGCTATTTTGAAGCTAGCTTGATATGTCCACATGAGCTTTGATCTCAACTTTCAGCTAGGCATATTTACGGTCATCTCAAAACCAAAATCAGTCCTTTCGCACAGTTTGCACCTCTGCTACGAGAGCGTGTTTCTCTTATAACTGCCCTAACCTTATTCAGTTAAACCACTGCTACTAAACTTTTGATATTAATTAGACAGAAATACTTTGACCTTTAGGTGCAAAATGGAACAATTAAACAGTTGTTTAATGAAACAATAATTAACGGGTTGTTTGCCAGCGTTTTAAGAATCCCAGTCTCCTTTTTTAAACCGTATGAACTTTTTCTGCCATTAACTTACCTGTCAGAATTTTCTTTTACTGCATGCTAATGCCAAAAGTGCAGTAGAATGACTTCACAAATCAACCCTTTGGCAGGTTGCAGGCCAAGTCTCATTCTCACCTCCACCTTGATGCCTGAGGCAAAGTGCTGGCTTTTTCAGCTGAAGTGCACAGGTATGTCTTTACTTGCTCCCCTCCTTTTGTCGTATTCACTTCTAGAAGACACACTTGGTCGTCTGAAATACAGGTAAGACCTCTTCAGTATTTCACTTTCCTGCAATTGAACTAAAATATTTTGGTTTTACTAGTCACTGTTAATCTGTTAAAATGAAATGTTTAAAGAATATCATTGGTATCGAATGTAACGGGGTTAGATAGGGTAGTGACAGGGACATGTAACTACCAAAATAGGTAAATTACTCTTACTGTGGATACTTACATTTTACTATAGTGTTGTCACAATGCTTGCAGTTAAAGTCATCTCTGAGTCTATCCATTACTCTGATATAGTGTAAAATTTAAAGTCCGATTCAGCAGGAAAAGGTTTCCTCGGTTGTACCGTGGACTTTGGATCTGCTGCCGACTCTCTGTGTCACTGGGGAGCAGAGGCAGAGCTGTGCTGATCCTTGCCTGCTTCCCCCAGCAGCATGCCAGCTTCTTTGGGGCTGTTGCAAATTAAAGGAATTAAAGTAGTGCAAAAGGCTGGTGGCTTTTTATAGCTTTCCCTAACGATGATTGCTGAAATAGCCATGTAGGTATGGCTTTTGTATGTATGTATTATATGCAGCAAAGTGAACCAAACCTACATGGAGCCTGTAAAATCTTAAATACATGGAACACCTTTACCTATGTGAATAGTTCCCCCTGCTCCAACACCCTTGGGTAATGTGAACAGTTCCTCCAGCTCTGACACCACGGGGTATTTCATCTTTGCTCCAGCAGCACGGCAAGGGCAGTATTCATATGGGGACCCAGAGCAGAGCAGGGAAGCAGCACATCTGCAAGCACCCTGGTGCGGTGCCCCCACGGGAGCTGGGGCTGCTGCTCATGATCAGGCATCCACTGGCACCTGTGGCAGGACTAGGGGGCTGAGGACCCAAAGGTGGCCCATCCGGCTGAGTTTTGGGGGCTCTGGTTGTTGGCGAATGTGGTGGCAGGATGCTGGGTCACCTGTTATATCCATGACTCCCTTCTGTTTTTTCCAATAGACCCTCTGTGTTGGCAAGTCTTATTTTCCTCTGTGTGGGTAGTAAGAGGAAAGACTTGAAGTAAATGCCACAATGAACCTCCCTTGGATTCCAGCTGAGATCTCCCCCGTACAAATCTTTAGCATTGATTTTAACATTCTTCTGCACAGCACTTAAAGATACAGTTATATAATGTTGTCTCTGCCAAGTCCAAAATCCATAACACCTGACTTCAGGCATTTGTCTGTGGCATCTATATTAGGAGCTCAGTCTCTGTTTTAAGTCAATGAAAAGAAACAAGAACCTCCAGAGAATTAGTCAGATCTCTGCATACAAACAGCTCTGCTGAATCTAGTTAGGATTAAATAGGTTATATTCAAATACTACAATATTTTTGCCGATAGCATTTTGTTTTTATTTTAACCCAAGTGTGAATATGGTTTTTTTGGTCTTCTCCAAAAGCAGTTCTGAGGTGTCCCTCTGCTTTGATCTAGCTTTCAATGATGAAAATTCTATCATGAGAAATTTTTACTAGAAGAAAATCAAAGCCAGGCTTTTATTTTAATCTTTGTATTACAGTTCTGTCATTTTACTAAAAGATAGCTCTGACTAAGCCTGTGTGCACAAGTCCCTTGGTGAGGTAGGGCACTGAGTGACCCACCAGTTCTTCTCTTACAGCAATACCAGTCTGAGTTTCACACCAAAGCATGAGGCTGGAGTTGCTCATTCTTCTACAGCTCAGTAAGTACAAATGTTATGTTTATTCAGGCTAATTTTGAAATACTATCATGCGATTTACATGTCTCTCCAAGATTTTATTAGAGCACTTCTTTTATGTACACTATTAATAGGGATTTCTTGTTCCACAGTCTCCTGTCCAGGAGCTATGAGTCTGATATGAAACCTTTAAATACAAAGAAAAGATACCCATTGTAACTAAGTTTGAATCAGACCCTAAAAGGAGCAATGTATATCGGCTAACAGCCAATAAGCATGGATCTGGAAAATAAGAAAGGACAAGTTAACCAAACATATGCATTGCTTTATACTTAAAGAATCAAACTTCACTGATTGTCTGAAGTACAGCCTGAACCATAAATTGAAATCTGGCTGTTGCTGCAGTTCCTACAACTGTTCTTCATAAACACTATATATTTACTACTGTAATTGCATTAATGTTTCTAGTGTTCCTCTGGTATCTTCATGTATTGATTTTACTTTTTTAACTGCACTTTGTATAACAAGTTGAGCCAAGCAAAGCAGAACAGATAAAGCCTCCAAGGTACCCATTCCTGTTCAGGGTTTCAGGACAGAACTTGTTTAAAAGGACAAGCCCTGCAAGGGAAGTCCTAACATAATGGAAAAAAATATATTTAAAGTCATTTCAGGCAAAACAAACCAAAAGAACTTGCAATTGTTTACTGAATTCTGAATGACACTCTTTAATTACTAATGTCCATTCCATGGTTCTTTATGGAGGGTTCTGAAACCACACCATGAGATTCATTTCAAATCACTAGATAATGTGAGGGAGCCCTGACTTTGATCTTGATCTCAGTTCTACCAAGATAAGCTTGGAGAAATCAGCAGAAATCAGTAGAATGAGATCAGCGTCTGCCTCTGCTCATGAAGGTAGTCGTAATGCCTGTGATTCTGCTGCAGTAGTGCTGAGTATATCAGGATAGGAAGCATAATAAATTACTACTCCTAGCAGAATGGCATGTTTACTGCACAAAGAAGTGCTGAGGATTAAAGTTTGAGGACAAACTTGCAATATGCTAGCTATTATGTTTTTCTAATGATTTTGTAGCAGGTACATTCATTAGTGAAGCTCTTCAAAATTCTGCCAAATGATTTTATTAAGGACAAAAGGAAGGTAGACAAAGGATAATTTATTTTTCCACTGATGTTAGAATGTAACTGATTTTCTCCAGAGAATACTGCTGAGTATATGAGTGTATATGAGTCTTTGATCTTTTGCGCTCAGTGCTGTTAAGACTCCAGCGTGCACAGGATGCCTGTGATGCTGGTTCTTGCCACCCGGCCACTGGAGACCTTCTCCTGGGTCGCAGCAAGCAGCTAACGGCCTCGTCAACTTGCGGGATGAGTGGCCCTCAGAAGTACTGCATCATAGGCTATCTCGAGGTTGGTTTATTCTTTTCCTTTTTTAATAAACTAAACTTTGCTTACTAAGAATATTCTCATCTATAAAAAGAAATTGCCTGGACTAGGACATTTCTATTGCAGTTGTTTGAATAATCATCAGACGGCGTGAAATAAGCCTGGTGGAAGTCTACATCTTATTGCAGCACAGATGGAGAGTTTGGCAGTAAACAGCAAACAGCCTTCAAAGTGATGCATAGTTTCTCAAGAGAGAGGAACATCAGTGAGACGCAAATGAGCGCAGGGACTTTGCTCTGAAAGTCATTTTCCTGCTCAGAGGCCTCAAAGATAAGGACCATGGTTTGCATGCATATTAGTGTTTGGCAGGATGAGTGTGGTGCTGGAGGCACTGTCTTGACCAGCCTTTGCTGGGGGACACTTCCCACATTGTGCTGAGACCTGAAGCAGCCTGTTAGAGATTCACACCCCATCTGCTCTTGTTGTTTGATCTAAAATGAGACCTATGTTGACAAAAGCAGAAAGCCATCTCTGACAAAGGGAAAACCTTACAGTATGCTGCATTGTTTGCCTGTGCAGGACCAGTGGCCACTTCTCCCCTTCCCTCTTCATCCTCTCTTGGGCCTGGTGCCTTCTTCCCTCCCATTTCCAAACTGGCTCCGTGAAGCTGGGAATACTTCCATTAGTGGTGGCCCTGGGGCCTTCACACAACTCCTGGGGTGGTTCCCTCGCCGGTGATGGGGGACCGGACAGCTCAGGTTGGGAGCACCAGCTCCCAAGCATACAGGCTGCACCTGTGGGCCTTGTTGGCCATTGGATGGGTCCCTCTCGTGCCCTGGCCTCCAAGCAAGGACAGAAATGCCTGTCAGGGCTCTGCAGGTCCAGCCAACGTGTGGAAACACCAGCAGAGATAAAGGGGAATTCCCTTTTCTCAAATTCTGGAGGACTTGGCCGTATTGAACTAATAAATCAACGCAAGTAGAAATATTTTTTCACTAAATACCAGCTGTAGGCTGAATAGGAAGTTAATAAAATACCGCTTATTTTATAAGCAATTGAAAACAATTACAATTTATCACCTTCTAGCATAATGCTGTGACACATTTACAGTTTAATGCTCTGAGGTATTGAGGTGGCACTGACCTCTGCTTGGAGTTGCTTGTGGCAAATATGTTTTTCTGCAAAATTTAAATGCCTCTTTCTTCTTCCCAAACAGCCTATGAGCCACTCTTCAACTTTTGCAGTTTTCCCCCACATTGTTTGAATAAATGGGACTCCGGCACTTACTCATAAGCTGTGGTCTGAGTTTAAGCATTGCTTGGGATACAGGGGCACAAAGAGCCATCTCAGGGTCATCGTGTTTTTCACCCTTAGCTGGATGATTGCCTTTTTTTTTTTTTTTAACAGGAGATCAAAGAGTAATAGATAATTAATATTTTCACTTGCCTGTACTTATCCTTTGAAATATGTAAATACAGAGTCATGAAAACAAACAGCTGTTCCTGAGATAATCCATGTGATTTCATACTGCTTCAGTGTAGCTTGACCCCTCTGGTGACTGTCTCCTGAAGAAGATGAGAGTTACAAATTCTGCTACTTTACAGAGCTCAAGAGATAGAGGCTTATGCTCTGGCAATTCAGTCTGCTACACTGGCTCCCCGTAAATGTGTGTGTAACTCAAAGTCTATTAGAAAGTTGCACTGAAATCAATTCTTTTTCTCACCAGCACATTCTTGAATGCTTTCCTAGAGGGAGGCCAGGAAGCTTAGCATCTTACAAAGTCAAGTTCTTTCCCCTAAAATTCCCCTCCTGATGACCCATGTCAGGCATCATGACAAGAACAAACCTTACTTGTGAAAATATGCATTAGTGAACATGGCAAGCTGCCAAAAATCGGGACTTGGTTAAGATGTTTTGTTGAAAATTCAGAGTGAAAAATCCAGAGTTCAACTTCTTTGCGTTTGAAAAGAAACACTGTAATTATTTTTCACTCTTATTTAGAATAACATGTCCATTTGTTTCTAAACATGTTCAGTGGATTTTAGCCCTATGATTGGATTAGTTACTTACACATGTTCTGAAAGGAAAACAAAGAAAACTCAGTATTGAAGAAAGTATAAAGCTGCACACTTCAGAGGCAAACAGAATCTGGCAGACTTGCGTTATGTGGACATGTATATGCTTGTCATTTGGGGCGCAAAAAGATTTTTGCTGTGCATCCTTAAACATAAGTTGAATGAGTGTCATATTATATGTGTCTATATAAACCAGAGAGTGGATGTGTACAGTCCTGCCAAATGCTTGGATAACTTGAGCTCTCCTTACCAGAGCTTTGTAATATCAGGCGACTGAGTACTTTTTGTATTTCTGTCTCATCTAACACATTGATACATTCACCACATCCACGAGTCAAGTATGCTGTAGAATGGCTGAATACAACTACTAACAAACAAAGAAGGACTGGTGGAAGATGTGAAGGTTGGGGGCTGCCTTGGCTGCAGTGACCATGAGATGGTGGAGTTCAGTATCCTGCAAGGAGG
>NW_020450676.1:364416-415494 GCF_003343035.1 Apteryx rowi | reverse complement strand
GACAGGACGCGAGGCAACGGGCACAAACTGAAACACAGACACTTCCATCTGAACATGAGGAAATACTTTTTCACTGTGAGGGTGACAGAGCACTGGAACAGGTTGCCCAGAGAGGTGGTGGAGTCTCCTTCTCTGGAGATATTCAAAACGCGCCTGGATGCAATCCTGTGCAATGTGCTCTAGGTGAGCCTGCTTGAGCAGGGGGGTTGGACTAGATGATCTCCAGAGGTCCCTTCCAACCTCACCAATTCTGTGATTCTGTGATTCTGTGATTTATAGTAATATTTAAAATATGAAATATAACACACCTGTGAATCTATATCTGTTAATTTATTTAAACATGAGTAATTCCCAGGTGATTTCAGAATTTAAAGATGTGCAAACCATTCTTAATATTTCTCTGTACATCTTGAGCATGACGCATGGCTGGAGCACCTCTGCCAGTCCCATTCTGGATTGGCTCCTGTCCAGCCTCTGCTACTGACTTCTGCTTTCTGGTTTCAGCAGAATCACTAACAACCTCTCAGCCAAAGGCACTGGATCTGTGCCGCCTCCTTCACTTGCCTTTAGGGTAGTGTGTTGTACCCTCTTCTTCCTGATGTCTTGTCCCCCCTTGGCTCCCCTAGCAGTCTCCTCCTGTCCCTTACCCCTTCAGAGCACTCGCAGGAGGATCCTCCTCTCCCTGTTGACTTTTTGAGGGGTTCTGCTATCTTGAGGGGCTTGTGCAAACTAGCATTTCAACCTGGCTCTCTGGCATCTCTTTGTGTATAAAGAGATCAGATGCCTTATCTAGATGTTCTTTCTTGTTGGATGTAGCCAAAACAAAATTCTTACTCTTCTGCTCCGACGTTTTTTCTTTTAATCATTTTAGACAATCTTGCTATCATACCTGCCAGTCAGGCACAGAACTTGGGTGTCACCTTTGGCTTCCGCTTCTCCGTAGGTCCTCACAGCTGGACTGTGCCTACAACTTTTAGCGTCTCTCTGTGTAGCATGTTGGAGTGGCAGCTGTTCATGTCCCCACATCTTCCTTCTCAGTTACGGCGTTACACTTCCCCAGGGCACTGTCAGGGCCAATCACGCTTCACTTGTACTCATTCTCAGTGTCTGAGCACGGATGATTTTCCAGCCTGGCATTTTAACCTTCTCACCTCTCCTTACATCTTCCACTCATTCCTCCTTCCTTATCACCTTGAACATGGGCTACTTGCCTTTGCTTTCAAAGCCCTTTGCAGACAGCAGCCTCTCGCTCACTATTGGGATTTTGGCTAATCATGCCACCTTCATCATCTGCTTGTTACATTTTCAAACAAACCCTATCACTCTGCTGATGCCCACAGGGCAACCTGACTGTCCTCCCTTACTTCACTTTTAAGCTTTTCCCATTCCACTATGCCTACAAGAGGCATTGACAGTGGCTGGACTGATGGTGTCAGACAAAATCACCTACTTGCGTTATACCTACATCTAGCTTTTCCTTCCATTTATACTGTGGTCTGCCAGGTGTCTGAGGCACCGTGGTGACATAGATAAGAGAGAATGTGCAAAAGAGAGAGTGAAAAAAGTGTATACATGATTTAGTAAATGTTCCTTTTGAGGGCTTCCTCAAATCTTGAAAGAGCAATTCGTCCCTCATATGCACTCTGCTATCTCATTCCATTCTCTGACTGAAAGTTTCTGCAGCCTTTATGAGACAAGAATAAAAACTTAATTTTTGAAAAATAAATTTCTCCTGAGAAACTCTTGCAAAACAAACCCTCTGACAGCTAAAACTAGAATCAACACCTTGATAATCTTATTTCTTTGTTCTTACTAAGACTCCTTCTTTGCAACAGAAAACATGTGGGTTTTGTATGGTGCCTGAGGCAAACCAAGGTCCTACCATACCAACACATATTGTATGCATGCATTCTTTGTGCATATAATGAATTTGTTGAACTCAGTCACAGATGTCCTTTATATATGAAAGTCTGAGTAATTAAAAGCAGAGGCACTCAAAGCAACATGACAGGTTCCAGCCTTGCAATCAAATACATATGTGTATATCCACCAGATCTTTAGAGAAGAGACCAAATTCATCTTTTATCCTGCTTATTTTGTTTTCTAGGCTGAACAGAAGTGCTTTCTTTGTGATTCCAGACACCCGTATAATTCCTATACACAGCACAACAGTCACATGATTGAAAATGTTATCACAACTTTTGAGCCTGATAGGAAAAAAAAGTGGTGGCAGTCAGAAAATGGTAAGTTTCTTTGAAAAAAATGTTACTGCATGTGGTTTGATTCACTTATATAATCATTATTCACTACTATCCTTTTATAAAAAGATGAGACAAAACTGCACGCCTTCTTTGATCCAGTAGTATTGAATAGATATTCAGAGTGATTTAAACCTGTTCTTTGGTATCAACAGAGGAATTCAGAAATTCTGTTTATCTACAGACAAATTTTAAGTGCAATACCTTCAACAGCTGAACAGAGGACCTGTGCCAGTGCTTTATTGTACACAGTAGGCATGTATTTTTCATAAAGTATCTTCTTTTCAATAAAATGTGATTTTTGACAAAAGGTACCTATGCCTACAGATGCATAATGACAGAATCTGTAAAACACAGATATCTATTTAAAACAATTAAAGCTTGCAGTGTCAAGCACTGATACTTTAGGAAATGCCTGACTATCCTTATGTGCTAATTTTGTCACAAATTTCCCTATGGTAGTTCTTCACCAATATCAATTTATATATCTTTACATCTTCTCTGTGAAGGGAGGTTAGAAGGAATGGCATTTTGCTATATCCTTATTTTACATATAATGGGTATGTGAAAATATTTTACTAGTGGGAAATTATGATATAGAAAAATTTAGATAATATGTAATTTTATACACTAATTATTTAATTGGATATCCAACTAGAAATTCATAAGCCTTGTTTTTTTCAGGGTGTGTAGCAAAGAACTGTCACCAGCTTTGGGCACCACTGTCAATAAAGCTGTGGGCCAGCTGTAAGAGTGCCCTTTCTGGCTCTCCCCATCTTTCTCCTGGGACAAGGTCTCACAAAATAGCCTTGTCAGCAGGAGCTCCAGTGTGGCAAATGCAGACATAAACACTGGGGATATCATCTGGCACTCTACAGAAAATATGTGAATGGTGGGGGGGGGGGGTTTCCATACTTGTTACAGTTTTGGAAAATGCCTGATGCAATAGCCTTGCTCAATGACAAATTTCAAGTCTATGTTTGGCAGTGTAGATAGGTTTAACAGATCTGTTTAACAGGAAGAAAACCCATTTTTTATTAGCATCGTTCTTAAGAAAGAGGAAATACTTTGATGCAAAAAAGATACAGGAAGGCACAAACCCAGAACCTTACCGTCACTGTCTGTTACAGTCTGAATGGTGTGAACTGGACCTTTAAACTTTACGTGCAGCCTCAGTGACATGCAGCATTGCCAGGTCCCACTATGATATAGGCAGTGCATTGCATTGCCCTGGAGAGAGGGACTGGGAGAGAGGGGTCCAGCTGGATGCCAGTTTTGTGCTCTCAGGAATCCGTAAAGATTCCCGCTGCTGGAGGGGAAAAGGCATCTTTACCTGCCCCACTGAAAAGCTGTCTCAGCAGCCCCTCCAATAGGCTTTTCATTACATTTTCACTGTCTTTTCAGGCATTGACCATGTCAGCATTAGATTGGACCTAGAAACTGTGTTCCAGTTCAGCCATCTTATCCTGACTTTTAAGGTAATGTTGTATGCACATATTTTACCTGAGCTTTCATTTAATTTTATACACTAATTATTTAATCACTGGAAGAGATTGCTTAGAGAGGCTGTGGAGTCTCTATCTTTAGAGGTTTGTAAGAACAGGTTAGATAAACACCTGTCAAGAATGGTTAAGTTATAGCTGATCCTGCCTTAGGGGAGTTAGATAGGCTGAATAGTTTCCTCTTCATGTGCCTTCTGGTCTTATTTTCTACAAATCTGAAAATTAGAGTTGTAAAAAAATTAAATTGCAAAGTTAAGTTCTCAAAATTTAGGAAATGCCAGAACTGAGGATACTCATTCAAATATAATTCTGTCTTTTCCTGCACATCTATTATGATCCAGATGATTACAAGTTTTTCACTGCAAAATCCCTATTTTGTTATAGTAAACTTCCTTACTAAAAGCTAAGCTCATATTTATAAAGAACACAGCCATTCCCTTTTGCTGAGAGGGTTCAGCTGAGGAATCCTGCTTTTTATGTGCTTCAGATGGTCTATTTCAGAGACTCATGTAACCAGCACAGTAACTCCCTAATGGGCCTACAGGCTTCAAAACACAGAATTTTAATTGACAGCTGTTGGCATCCCCCATACAGGAATGTCAGTACAACAACCTCTGAGATTTGGTATCGATGCCTGGTTAAGGACTTCTTAAAATAATGTTTCTTACAGACATTTCGGCCTGCAGCGATGCTGGTTGAGCGCTCCACAGATTTTGGTCAGACCTGGAAAGCATTTAGGTATTTTGCCCAGGATTGTGCAGCTTCTTTTCCCAATATCTCTTCTGGTCCAGCAAAAGGTGTGGGAGACATCATTTGTGATTCAAGATATTCTGACATCGAGCCCTCCACTGAAGGCGAGGTATTGCCAAATATCTGTGTTCTGTGCATTCAGATCATACATGGATATTTTTCTGGAGCTGAGGGGCTCTGTTCTGTATCCATTAGATCCACTTATATGCATTTTGAATTGTTATTGACTTTACTAACTGAGTAAGAGGGAAAGAAAACCACTGCATTTAACCCCCAGTTTCACATCTAAATGAACTCATAAAACAACTTGTACAAAACCTTCTAGTGTTTTTTCCTGGTTTCCAAATTCATATAAAAGTCCCTCCTTGTAAGAAGTCTTGGCTCCCCATCAACCTCTACTGCTATGTCAAGGGTTTGTCCTTGGATCCCTTTAGTGGGAGCCAGCTGGCCCCAATTCTCTACATCAGGCTTTTCCTGACACATCACTCCATCAAAGGGTCTTTTTGCTTCACTTCAAAGCCACATTGAACAGGGTGAGAGCACTTGCTGGATGAAGACCACAGCCCTGTTTTTCCTTCTATGGGATCGGTAAAGTGTCATCAGTAATGAGTGGGTCTCAGATGACAGATTTTGCATGCCAAAAGAAAAGATTGCATGATTTTTAGAGCTATATTAACTTTTTTTGCAGGTTGTCTTAAAAGCTTTGGATCCCAGCTTTGAAATAGAAAATCCATATGTGCCATATATCCAAGGTATGAACAGCCTGGGTTTTCTCCAGAAGATATTTTGCTGATGTTGCTTGTTTTGTGTACTGAAAGGGTCAAATGTTCAGCGGTGTAAATCAGTGATGCTGAAAATTGGGTATGTAAAGATCTTAAGGAGACATCTGTTTTAGTGAATAAAATAAGCCAGTCTTATTCTTTGGTCTTGAGGGCATATGGCATGGCTCTGCACAGCTCACATCCATAGAGATAAATTATTATTCTTCCTGGCGCCAGGGTGGCCTAATCCATACTGCCTTTTAAGAGCAATCCCGAAGCCATACATGAACCCACCCAGGTGCTGGCAACATGCAGTTTGGTCCAAGCCAGAGCCATGCCAAGGAGGATGCTGATGCTTAAACAGCTGCATGCCACAAGTGGGTCTGTTCCCTGGCACCATATGGGTTACTGGCCTGGAGGAGATGGGCCAATATCAGACTATTGTAACTGGATTTCTTCAGTATAGGGGAATTCCTGGGTGATTTATCCAAGAAGATTTGACTCTCTTTATTTTCAAGAGTACAGAATTTAGAGTAGTTTGGGTTCTTGATTTCTTTTCTTTTTTTCCAGAGCTCATTACTTTGACAAACCTAAGGATAAATTTTACTAAACTCCACACCCTTGGGGATGCTCTGCTTGGAAGAAGGCACAATGATCCCCTTGAGAAGTATTACTACGCTGTTTATGAAATGGTTGTGCGTGGCAGCTGCTTTTGCAATGGTCATGCCAGCCAGTGTGATCCTATGCAGAGCCTGCGGGGAGATGTTTTCCATCAGTCTGGAATGGTGCGTCATAACAGTCCTCTCCAACAAGGACAGGCCCTATCTGGTATTTTGGAGGAAGAGGTGGAGGGGGGGAGCAGAAGGGAGGTCCCTGATGGTCCTTGGATTGATCATATGCAACTCGACATTGTAAAATGTTTCAATACAGCTTTGTCCTTTAAAACCCTAGGACAGATTACTCAGAATTTGTCCCTTTGTTGGCATTAGTGTGGTGTTTCTAAAGCAACTGAGAGGAGACATGTTGATGATAGCATCAAAATACCAGAGCTGTAATGGTGCAAATATAATGCAGTAAGTAGCTGGTGCTCTGTGCAGGCCTGAATGGCTACTCGGTGGGCACATTCCTTCGCTGCAGCTGGGCTCGGGGGAACTGCAGCGATAAAGGGAGACGTCAGCACAAAGAAAATCTGACAGTGCAAAGCTAACCTGTGAAAAACGGCTTATTAAAAAATTCAGGAACATGATCATGAGTTTCTTCCTTTTGAGAACAAGTGTTTTTTTTCCCCTGGAAGATATGCATATCAATATAGACACATGTGGGGAGAGAGATGTAGAAATAAAAATGTTGAAGCCTTCATTGTCCTTCATATGTCACTAGAAGTAAGGTTCCTTTCTAAATACTGCACAGCAGCTTTAAAACTGATTAAAGTTGTTAGGTATTCTCCGTACCTTTTACTCAAATAACTAAGAATTTTGTCAGTTGAGGGAGCCAAAGAGCTTTGGATTTTCCTGGTTTTGCTGGCATACCACAGGCAGAGTATTACTTGAGTGTTTTTAGATGAGCATTTTAAAGTAGTGTAGGGAACACAGGAGGGCTTATAACCATTTTATGAATACAGGTGCAGTACCTGGAATGCCATAATTTGATTTAGGAGTCCTGCTGGAGGCTAGTAGCCATTTTGTAGTGTTGAAACTTTCATCAGTAGAGAAAGATAAACCACTTTAAACCTGTCACTTAGTGGAGCAATAAAGCCATCAGGAATAGAATATTCCTGCAGACATACTAAAAAGTTTGTTCTAAGATGCAAGAACAGCAAAATCTGATTCTGTCATAGTAGAGGTTTTATGTGTGGAAGAAGAAAACATCATTTTGATCCACATCTATCTGTTTCATTTGGGAGACAGAAGGATACTTTTATTTTCCTCTTCAAATTCCACAAAACTAAAGAAAGCTCTCTTCTATTTCCCTTCCCTTCCTGGCCTTTGCAGGTCCATGGGAGATGCATCTGCCATCATAACACTGCTGGCGTGTCCTGTGAAAGATGTAAAGATTTCTACAGTGATGCTCCCTGGAGACCAGCTGAAGGGGCACGAGATAATGCTTGCAAACGTAAGGGTAACATCTGCTCTTCCTTTTTAGCACAAGGAGGGTGGGTGTAGTACAGTCCCAGTGCAATGCCTAATGGGATGGCCAAGTTTCTGGGAGGGAATCTTTTCTATGTCCCTGTCTAGAAACACAGATATATTCATGTGTCCATCAGTGCTGAGTTGCCCTACAAGAAAAAGTACTGTTTCCCTTTCTTATTTCTCATAAAGAGAAAAGATGATAAAAACAGGAGAAGGTAACTAATGCAAAAAAGATCATTCATTGGTTAGCATGAGGTCTTTCTTGCAAATGAAAGACAAGGCTGAAGTATTTACTTCCACAGTAATGAGTAACGTAGGACTACGAAAATAATATATCAGGATCTGTAACAAATATTCAGTGAGCTCTTTCTTTGATGAACCAGTGTTCACTACTGTGTATCAGCCACACTCATCAGTATGGACATTTTTCCAAGTTTAGGGCCCAGTTTTGTCGTAAGTCTCCAATTACCCTATGCAGGAATATGTGATAGAATAGTTTATTTTACTGCTCTTTTTTTGTCAGCAACTGTGGCTAGCAAGCAAGTTATGTGAACCAAAATTTAGTGCAGAATAATGAATCATCATTGACACATATGCGGTATCAAAGCTACAAAGTACAAAATCTTAGATTTCAGAGATAGCCTTTTTATTGGAAAAGGAGGTCTGTTTTTGACCTACACCTGATCCAGAAAATGTGTGTTTTTGGGTGTGTTTGCCAAGTGCAGCGTTGCCAACTCCCACTAATTTAGAGTAAGTCAGGCAGTTTTGGCCCCACTCCAGGAGCTCCCTGACTGCAGTGCACTGCTGAGATCAAACTGCACCAATTTAGTATAACACGGGCTGTTGGCACAGTGTGATAAATGTCCCCTCCTGAGTGCAGATGTTGGCAGGGCCTTCTTCTCCCCTCCCCAGAGACGGTGTCACCGAGCTGCCATTTTCTGCTGGCAGAGAAGGGAAAGGGGAAGAGTGAAGAGCAGCAGCCCCTGACTCATGTTCCCCTATCCAAGGGTGGTGCTGAGGTGTTTTATGGGTGAATGCTGCTGTTCCCTGCAGGTGGGGAAATGGAGACCAAGTCAGGCAGAAGGGTCTTCTTGAGACAAGATTGGACATTCCTGGAGTTTCTTGCATGGTCTGGCAGCTGGGATTAACAGAGGGTGAAATGGTGCCACTCATGCTAACATCAGCCCCGAGTGAGATGCCTGGAGCCTTCTGTTATGTTCCCACTGGTGGCTTATTTGACTGCTTGGTTTATGCTTTAAAGCATGCACATGTACCCAAGTCAACTTCAGAATGACTCAGAACTACCTTCTGTGCAGATTGCTAACTTTTAGAGCCAAGAGAATTAGTTCTCTTCACCTTTGTTCTTGCTCCCCTTCTCTCCAACTGTTCTCCACAGTCATATGCTTCAATTTTTTTTTCAGTTAGCCCCTAGTTTTGCCATCATTATGCTCCCCTGGTGCATATAAATCACAGAATCACAGAATCACAGAATTGCTGAGGTCACCTAGAGCACGTTGCACAGGATTGCATCCAGGCGTGTTTTGAATATCTCCAGAGAAGGAGACTCCACAACCTCTCTGGGCAACCTGTTCCAGTGCTCTGTCACCCTCACAGTGAAAAAGTATTTCCTCATGTTCAGATGGAAGTGTCTGTGTTTCAGTTTGTGCCCGTTGCCTCGCGTCCTGTCGCTCGGCACCACTGAAAAGAGTCTGGTCCCATCCTCTTGACACCCTCCCTTCAGATACTTGTACACATTGATAAGATCCCCTCTCAGCCTTCTCTTCTCCAGGCTAAACAGGCCCAGCTCTCTCAGCCTTTCCTCATAAGAGAGATGCTCCAGTCCCCTAATCATCTTTGTGGCCCTTCGCTGGACTTGCTCCAGTAGTGCCACATCCCTCTTGTACTGGGGAGCCCAGAACTGGACGCAGTACTCCAGATGTGGCCTCACCAGGGCTGAGTAGAGGGGGAGGATCACCTCCCTCGACCTGCTGGCAACACTCTTCCTGATGCAGCCCAGGATACCATTGGCCTTCTTGGCCACAAGGGCACATTGCTGCCTCATGCTTAACTTGGTGTCCACCAGCACTCCCAGGTCCTTCTCTGCAGAGCTGCTTTCCAGCGGGTCAACCCCCAACCTGTACTGGTGCATGGGGTTATTCTTCCCCAGGTGCAGGACCCTGCACTTGCCTTTGTTGAACTTCATGAGGTTCCTCTCTGACCACCTCTCCAGCCTGTCCAAGTCTCTTTGAATGGCAGCACAGCCCTCTGGCGTATCAGCCACTCCTCCCAGTTCTGTATCGTCAGCAACCTTGCTGAGGGTGCACTCTGTCCCTTCATCCAGGTCATTGATGAAGAAGTTGAACAAGACTGGACCCAGTACTGACCCCTGGGGGACACCGCTAGCTACAGGCCTCCAACTAGACTCTGTGCCACTGATCACAACTCTCTGAGCTCTGCCATTCAGCCAGTTCTCAATCCACCTCACTGTCCACTCATCTAACCCACACTTCCTGAGCTTGTCTATGAGGATGCTATGGGAGACAGTGTCAAAAGCCTTGCTGAAGTCTAGGTAGACAACATCCACTGCTCTCCCCTCATCTACCCAGCCAGTCATTCCATCATAGAAGGCTATCAGATTGGTTAGGCATGATTTCCCCTTGGTGAAGCCATGCTGACTACTCCTGATCACCTTCTTTTCCTCCACATGCTTGGAGATGGCTTCCAGGATGAGCTGCTCCATCACCTTTTCCAGGGATAAATAAAACTTGTTGACAGCACCAAAGTTACTAAATTTGCTGAATGCAAATGCAAGCATCATTGCAGAATCTGGACACTGAGTTTGCTGGAAAATCTTGGTGATCCCACGGCTGTAAAGCACTTGGTCTAGGAGGCAATAATCTTGCTGGCATCCCTGGGGCGCTAAATATCATACTAGTAACAAGTAGCCCCATATTAATGGTAGACAGCAACAGTGGCAAGATCACAATAAGAAGTACAGTGCAAAATATCTCACTGTGTGTTTTTTGTTTCAGAGTGTAAATGCAACGACCATTCTGACAGATGCCACTTTGACATGGCAGTGTACCAGGCCAATGGTGGTGACAGCGGTGGTGTTTGTGAAGACTGTCAAGACAATACCATGGGGCAACACTGTGATCAGTGCAAACTTTTCTTTTACCAGGATCCACTCAAAGTCATCTCAGACCCTCACGTGTGCCTCCGTAAGCTTCCCTTTTTTAGTGTCTTTAAGAATGGCTCAGAACGGGGCAGCTCCAGTTCTCTTTGCTACCCTCTGAGCCCCATTACATTGCTACACTTAAATGTTAATATAGTTGTAAAAATGTTAACAAACCTATTACATCCCGACTACCTTATAAAATAATTGCATAACAGCATCCTTAAACAAGCATTATAAAAGGAGCTGTGTACTTTCAACTCATTGCTCAACTGAGCTTTGAAATCCAGCAGGAATGTCATCTTTCTTAAACAACATCAATATAAATATGCATAGCAATAGTGTTTTTGCTTCTGTGATAGTCATGGATTATAAAAGAGGTGATAAATGATGGGACAAGTAGTATCTTTTGCTAGAGCTAGTGCCATATATGGGAAAAATAAATTTTCAGGCATGCAAGCCCTTCTTCTGAAAGATGAGCAAAATTTAGTATTAGCATAGCATGGGAAAAATGCTCTGAGTATAATTTAGTTGTAATAATTGATTGGCCATTTTGAGCAAAAAGCCCTTAAGGAGCAGAGGGGAAGACTACCAAGGGGAGAGGTGTGGTAGATATTAGCTCTGCTGTGAGAAATGGTTAGTACCTTAGGGAAAAACGGGATGCTTCATAAAACTAGTGTCTCCTGTTCAATCCAATGTTTCTGGGAAATAATTCAGCCATGGACAACTCAGACTAGCTCTGTGGAGGTGGCTCATGTGTGGTATCCCTCTGCAACCTTATAGCTTTTTCAAGCTTCTATCTAAATATACTTTTTTTATGTCTCCTTGACTGCCTGTGTAGCCTGTGACTGTGACCCAGAAGGCACGCTGCACAACGGCCTGTGTGAGAGCCGCACAGACCCTGTTCTGGGAACTATTGCTGGTCGATGCCCTTGCAAGGACAACGTCGAGGGAGTCCGCTGTGACAAGTGCAGGCCAAACTACTATGGCCTGAGTGGCAATGACCCTCTAGGCTGCCAGTGTATGTAAACCACCTCTTTTATTCTTCTTTCCAAAGCATTTTTAAGCTATTGAGGTAGTAGAACCCCTAGAAACACATACTAACACATAGATACTACCTGCTTTCCAAAATACCCAGTTGCCTACTGTAATTTAATGTCAGGGACATTAAATTCCTGAGGAAGGCAAAGGTTATCAGGACTGAAAAGATACAAAATAATTTGCAGAACACATGGTATATTATAAAAGATAAGAATGTTATTAATAGAAGGATCATTAAATAGGCAATTTCATTGAAAAGGGAGATTAAAACACATGAATGTTATTTTATAATCAAAATCAGCATAAGGATGATTTAAGAGCCGTGGAAAGGATCCCAGGAATCACTCTGAGGATATCCGGACTCTACACAGCACAGTGCAGTGTTGAGATGGTCCAGCCCTGGCCTCAGAAGCGGTCTAGCTGCCATGATGGGGAGATTGAGGCCAGCTCATTTAGCCAGATTTCACTTCTCAGTGCTTACTTCTCAACAAAGGTGTCACAAACTATGCAGGGCAGGTGCAGGCTAACTTGATATAAGCATTTCCTAATACCTTTCTTCCCACTCTGGGTGATAGTGCCAGGGCTGTAATGTTCTGCTTGCCATTCCTTAGGGTTCACAGTAACTAAGACTAGTGTCTACAGAAAATATGTATGGCTCATTCTGGGAAGTCATGGTCCAAACTGTTCTTTTAAATACATTTAGAAGCCATTCATCAGGAAGCAAATGTATTTCTTAGGAAGAGGAAAATGGAAATACCATCCAAATCCACATATTCCACTCATTTTAGGTTCCATGCTCAAAAAATAACTCACATAAAATGAAGAGAAATCCACCTGGCCTGAAACAAATCTTCTTCAGTATGAATACTCCTTCTGCCTAACAAGACCATGATATATTTTGCCCCCTCTGCTTGGTTTCTAAATTTTGGGGCCAGTGTTTTGGGGCTCTTCATACATAGCACTGAAGTGACAGGGGAATGAGAAAGCTGCTGACTGCTTGTCTTGAGAGCTTGCAGCCAGGCATTTCTCTGAATGAGATTCACTGAACAATGCCTCCTTCTCCTACTCAGGGACATTCTGAACTTGTGAGCAAAATCTGAGGATCAGCACGCAGGAATGCACAGAAAATCACTGCACTGGACTTCTGCCAGTCATTCCCTGTTCCCCCCAGAGAGGTTCCCCACCAAGGAAAAGGTCCATCCCCCCAAAACAATCAGGTTGCTGCAGGGTGTCAGGGGATGTTGATCTGCAGATTATTTACCCGAATGATGGAGACTGCCTGTCACTCTGATGCCACATCTGAAGCAAATGCCAGCTCTGCTGCTCTCAGCAGCGCCCACAGAAGTAACTGCACATTTCTTTCCTTGCAGCCTGCAACTGTGATCCCTCTGGCAGTTTGCCTTTCTCCAGCTGTGATCCTGCGACTGGAGAGTGCCTCTGTCAGCAGTATGCCGCTGGGCGACGCTGTGAGAAATGTGTCGTATGTGTTCAGACAGTTTTTCATGTTACATTGTATTGGATCTTGATTCATGTGGTTTTAGAAGATTCCGCTCCCATCTCCTGCCTCCTTGTGGGCTCTGCGATGGTATTTCATCAAAAGAGAGAATGGCATATGTTCTGTGTATGCTACGTCATTTCTTATGCATTTAGAATTAGATGGATTATGAAAACAGTTTGTTTTCACTCAGGAAGTCTCTCCACTGTAGCAGGTGCAGCTTGGGGGTTTTGGCCCTTGCTTGGGCCTGCATTGGCTTTACTCTGTGTTCATGGAATAGGATTGGGCTTTCAGGTGATGAAACCAGCAAGAGCCTCAGCTGTCCCTGTCAGTGTCTTTAGATTCTCCACTCAAAGCCTGTCCTCAACAGACTATACCTGGGAAGGAAAGATGACTGTGAAAAGAAGGACACCCTGGTGTTTTGGGATATGAGCTACTGCTACCATGGGAGTCAGCCTGCGGGGAAGGACAGGAATAGATGTGGATTTAGCTTTTCTCGAAATATTTGCAGATAACTAGCATTTTGTAGTATTTTTTCTTTCATTATGAAGGCAACATTGAAGGAACATCTTGCCAGAAAATTAGATTTAGTCAAAATTCAAAACAATTTTATGGCTGTACACTTGCATTTTGCCCTAACATATTTGTTTTTACTGTTTTTACTGTTTGCAAACATTTGTGCAATCAAATTGCGCTAGGAGCAGCACTCATGGAAAGGGAAGGAAATACAAAATCACATGCTCAAACCATCTTTGCTGTTCCCAGTGCAACTTGGTTGGACAAATGGGTAAAAATCTGGCCCTTCTTGCAGTGTCTGAGCACTTGTGCAATCAGGTAACAGAAACAATCTCACAGTGTCACCTGGCCAAGCACAGATAGGCAGCCTGGGAACAGTCCACAGATGTGAAGGACTCTGAGAGTGAAGGATTCAGAGCTTATTGTATCTATCTACAGAATTAAAACAGCTTTAAATAGCAGAAGAAGCAAACAAAAAGTGCAGAAAATTGCTCTATTTGTACAGATTTTGTAGGCAGAGGAAGGGGCTAGACATAGGAGATGGACTTTGCTGATGCTCCGCAGAGCTCTGTGGACAGTGTGGTATGGCTTATACAGCAGTTTTGTCTTTTAGGACTTGAGCCTTAATAACACACACATACTTAACTTTACTTGCATCATAGTTCCAGAAGACTGTTCATCCAGGGAAGTAAATCATGTTGTGTTTTACATACTTAAATATTTTCTGTAAAAAATCCTTTGCTTTCTTTATATCCCAGTTAGGATACTGGGGCCTTGGCAAGAGCTTGTATGGCTGCTCTCCATGTGACTGTGACATTGGGGGATCCCAGAATAACTTGTAAGTTAATGTTGTCCTTGAAGTTTTTTTCTTGGTTTTGGTTTTATAAACTCTCTGGCTAGACTTTCTAATTAGTTTCATACAGTCTTAGTACAAATGGGAGAATAAACTGAAGACATAATTTTGTCACATACAAACACTATAAAGTCATGTTGGGATCCTGGAAATTTATTTGTGATTTTAAAGGAGATTTACCTTTTTTCTTTTGAAGTCCACTTTGAAACACATGGAGTCAAGATTAGTTTAATAAAAAATACAAACCGTCTAGTTTGAGAGAATGAGAAGCTCTAATATTAGTAGAAATTAGCAGTAAGTTAGGGGTGACATTTTGACTTAGCTTCCAACATCCTCTTTAAAAGCTAGAAATACCTTATTTTTTTCAGAGGTACTGGGCTCCTATGCAAAAGGTATCATTTTAGAGAAAAGCTTTGTTTCAGTTGTGCTCCTCCAGGATTTAGATCATTGATTGTTAGATTTCAGATATAGGATCATATAATCCGATCCCATAGGACAATTCCTTAATATGCTCAGTGTGTGCTAAATCATAGCTAGCCATTATCTGATGTGTTAAATAAGAGTCTAAGTATATGAACACTACTATATTGCATCAAATCAAAAGTCCTTCTGACCTAATGTTCTGTCTCTAAAAATGATAGGTGATAGAGTCTTAAGAATAGTCATAGATACGGTTATAGATACAGAAACAGATATAATAATAGATAGTGATAGGTGCTCAAGAAACAAAGGAATCTGTGCTTCAGGTTATGGAATGGACAGAAACAGAAAGAGCCTGTCATATCTCTTTTAAGTAATGAAAAAGTAGCATTGAATAAATTCAGCATCAGAGAGAGGAAACAGGTGGTCAGTGGTAGGAAAAAGTTTTGTAACAGATCCAGTCTGATGATGAAAGAAACAAAACAAAGCTGAAACAAAGGTGGAATTTAGCTCCTTTTGTGCTCGGAGGACCCAGGTGTTTTACGCTGTCATATCCTTCCTTTACCAACTCTTACCCTAGGTGCTCACCAAAGGATGGTCAGTGCACGTGTCTTCCCAACATCGTGAGCCGCCAGTGTAATGAACCAGCCTCAGGCTTCTTCTTTTTACCCCTGGATTACTACATTTATGAAGCTGAGTATGCAAAGCCCCTTTCTGGGTCTGCACCTTTGGTATGTTGTGTGCTGTTTAGGTGTTGAAGTGAGAGGAGATTCATACGGTGGTTGCAGGGGAGCCAAAGCTGAGGAGAGCAGCCATCGCAGGGGAGCAGCCAGAGCTGCTCTTTAGCAGGAAGGTACAAAGCAAATCCCGCAGCCCTCATCAATTCATCCTTGTTTCCATGGACTTGACTGCACCTGAACTGTGGCGGTCACCAGGGAACAGTCACTGCAGCATGGTGTGACCATGTGCGAAACTGTCCCTGCTGCTCCTCAGGTGGGGGCTGGTGTAGTATAAATTAGAGCAATTAATTTAATTAATTAAATTAGAAGATGTATTTGAGTTACCAAGAGCTCCAGGAAGAGCTATCACAAATTTAATATTTCTGGGAAATTCCAACAGGGGGAAGAACTAAATTCCTCTCTGATCCATTGGACTCCATTCTTGCTGCTTTGTATCATGGCACTGATTATAGCCCAATTTTCTCAAGAATTTGACATCCATTCATAATGTTTTTAGAGCACTTATTCTTACTATTCTTATTATTCACAAAATTAATGTAGCTGTTCTCCATCCAGAGTGCAAGTCTGACCTTGCTGGAATGTGTCCCTTCTGCTGCCTACATTTTTACTAATATTTCTTCCCTGATGTGTTGTCCAGAAGCTATAGAGAAGGAATAATAAAAAAAATGTTTATTTGCAGGTCACATCCGAAAATATTTAGCTATAATCACAACCAGTAATCGTCCTACAGTCCAGTAATGAAATGGAAAACAGATGTCTGGAACATAGCTTACGAGAGGAAGTACAAGTTAATTGTAACAGAGTGAAAAAAGTTTCCAGCAGTTGCTGGGCCCTATTTTAGAGTTTCACCAGCAGAAAATAGAGCTTGTTTTTCGAATGTGGACTTTTACTTAGCTGCTTAGCCTTCAAAATAGTTCAGACAGTGCTGTCCCCTCCCCTATTACTTTTGTTTTTTAGGTTAAACCAACAGCTCTTCCAAAGTGTGACATCTATTTCCAAAAGCAAGGGTATGAGTTCACAATAGAAAATGGAAAGATTGTTTTAAACAGGAGCAAGAAACGAAGTGTAAGAAAAGCAGGACTGGAACAGGTAAATTGGTGTTTTAAGTTATTTAAACAAAAGATTACACCAAATGCTAAAATATAATTTTGCAACAGAAGATTGGGCAAGGAAATGTATTAGCAGTGTCTGAGCATACGAAATTCACAGTTTTAGACATTACAATCCTGATACAAATGAAATAAATTTTTGGTACACAATCGGGCTGGACATTTTATAATTCATAGAGGCAGGCTTATTTTGCTATGCCTAGCACAGTTTGTAGAGTCAGGTTCAATTAATTGTTTAGAAGGGAAGAGCCCCCATGAAAACAAAACTTTTTTGTGTGTGTGAAAGACATTTTCAACATCAAAGCTGTACTTAGATGCTTACCTAGTACCTACTATACTTAAATGTTGTCAGCTTTGTCATTGTAAGTATTGATATTTATGAAATGTAAATTGTACTGAAAAATATGCCCATGCTTAATTCTAAAAGAGAAAGGTCTTTTAAACTCTTTTTTAAATGATGTTACTTCTACTTAGAAAATGTATATATCTGTACATGTGTAGGCACATGCACATGCATTTTCTAAATAGAACTATCACTATTTTAAAATACATCTGAATACATTTCCAGTATTTCTGAGGGGAAACCGTATTGCACAGATACAAGTGCTTATAATGAAAAGTCCAACCATGTACAAAATCGAATTTAATCCATTTAAGGTTTGCAGTGTGGATGCTTGGAGATGCCAAATATGCAAAGATTGATGGGTTAGTCTAGTTGCTCTCACTGCTGTCGTTGCAAAGCTATGAAAAGTTTTTCTCTGTAAGTGACACTAATCTTCCTACAGTTGAGAGTTCTTAGAGTGTAAATCTAGAGTACGTTTAGAAAATTAGGCTGACTAATGGCTGAAATAAGTAAATTACATGGCAAAAATTCTTCCTTTCATTTTTCTGAATTTGTATTTTCCTAACTTGACTGTGTTTATTGGTGAAAATGTCAATATGTTTTTGCAGGGTACAATACAGTTTGGACCAAACTCCGCTGTGGCGGTTGTTTTCAGGCAGCCTAGCCCGGGCAGGCCTGTCACGTGGACGGGACCTGGCTTCGCCCGGGTTCCCGGGGGAGCCGGACTGAGATTTACCATCAACAACATCCCCTTTGCTATGGACTTTGATGTCATCATCCGTTATGAGCCTGAGGTACTTGTGATGCAGGGTCTATTTTGCCAGTAATATGACATGGCAACTCCTCTCACTCCTTGTGTTTAAAGTTAAAATTGTTTGCCTTTTCATCCTTACCAAAGGAGAAATAACATGCCCTCTGCCAATCCCCTTAACTCTTTCCACTCTTAAAAAAACACAATGACAAATATTTTCTAGCCATCAGCCAAGAATTCATCTTCTGGAGTTTCTGATCTGTTACCTCTGCTTGGATCGGATTTTTGTTCACAAAACATGCAAAATACAGCTCCTTTTAGATGAGTATCCCATATTTCTAGCTGGGATTTCCTAAGCAGGAATATTTGCACATGCAGGAGTGCATGTGCAATCTGTGCATACACTGTGGATGTTTGTCCAGGACTTTGCAGACATCCAGCTTCCCAATTGCTCCAGCTGGACTGTGAGGTGTATGAACATTGTAGGAAAATAGACAAAATCTTATTTTCTGCCTGGACAAAATTTCTCAATGATGAAGACACATCTAGGAAAATCTATTAATACAGATCTAGTTAAATCCAAGACTGGACCCATATGTTCAAAAACACATACAAGTGTTTTATCTTTACTAATATTTGTATATGCCATGTTCTTTCCCATCTCAGCTCCCTAGGATAATCACACCATTTGAGATACTCATTCTGCCTACTGTATTCTGCTATTTTCCTGTCATTCTGAGGCAAACAAAATTTCCATTGACTTAAAATGTGAAAATAGGCATTGAATAATTTTGCAGTAGGCTGGTTTGATGTAGATTTTTCTATATATGAATTAGACAAAACAGTTGAAGTTTAAAGACTCCTGTTACAAAGTCTTTTATGCTTGTTATTCTTTATTAGATGCGAGTGGAGGTACATAATGAATGATCTCTCTGGAACACCACTGTGCTAAGAATGGAAAGATCTCCACTGACTTTAACAGAACTGTTTCCATTTGCACCAGCTGAGGTCCATTTCCATTAATCCAATTGCATTAGCCATGGCAAATACAATGCATTTCTCACAAATAACATATTTTTTTTTAATCTTGTAAAGAACAAAGAGGAAATCTATTTTCTCACTGCAGTGTGCTGTCACTCAGTTGGCTTTCAGTAACCATGGCAAGGAGAAAGCTTTTCAGGTGTGAAAAATGATCATAATTTTTTTCATTTGTTTACAGTCCTGGGAAGACTGGCTAGCAAGTGTTGCCATTCAACCCACTGGTATTTTGTCAAGTCAACACTGCAAAAACAAGGCCATTTCACAGGAGTCACATGCATTGGCTCTCCCAGCTATGAAAAGGTCTGGCTATTCCAGTTCTTATATGTGTAATTTTCTGTGTTCAAATCTTTTATTGAAGCACTGCAGAGCAATAGATGTGGGGGAGTATTAGAATGTTAGAAACACACACATGGCCTTTCCTCTTGCTGTCACACCACAATACCATGTAGACCTAAGGATTAAACTAAGAATCTGATGCTTCAGTCCTCAGTCTGGCAAAGGTTTGTCAAAGCAAGGAGAGCAGCTTTAGATTCTGCTGGGGTTGGTTGTTGCTTTGACAGAAAGCCAATTAAAGCTATTTCAGTATAGAAAGGGAATATTGTTTTAAAGACACCGTCCTAGCCTATTTTCAAAACCAGATTTTCAGATTGCACCTATGGAAAGAACAGAAAGGAGCTGAGAGGACTTACTGAAGTCTTGATCAAACAGCAGCAGGAAAGGACTAGTATGAATAGTGAGCTGCAGACTCCTTTGCTTGGTGGAATAAAACCTGCCATTCTCAGTTTAACCTCACCGTGTGCAATCAGACAGGCAGAAGTTGTGTAGCTTTCCCAAAGTGACGCAGTGACGCAGGAGCCTGCAAGCTGGGACATGTTTGGGAAGCAGAGGGGGCCCTGCAGCAGGGCTTGCTCAGGGGCAGCGGTGGCCAGCTTCAGGACGTGGGCAGAGAGAGGCCTTGCTGCTCTTCGGCAGAGGAGGGACAGCTCATGACACCCCATAAACTTATGTCATGCTGCTCTGCTGAGAGACCCCTGACTCCTGGCCTTAACTGTGTTTTATTTCCACCAAACAGAATTGCACTTCTGCAAAAGCCAGTCTGTTTAGAGCCAGGAACACAATATTCTGTGGATGTTTATTTTTCTCAGCTGTCTGCCTCTGACCCAAAGGTTAAAGCGTTCATCTTGATCGACTCAGTGAGTAATTCTGTCACAATTCCCTTTAAGCTGTATTTATACCAGTTTGATTTTTTTTTTTTACACAGACATTCAAAATATTTAAAAATCATTTAAAAATATGTTTTATCAGAAATTCAGAGAAGTGAGCTTCTGCTTACCTCTGTTTGTACTGGGTTTACATGTTTTTATATGGAAAGAAGGAATTTTATGTTTTAATTTTTATGGAGCAATAATACAATAGCTCATCAAGTCATAGTTGTTGCATATGTTAATAGTCAGTTAGAAGACATACCTCTATTTGTTGCTTATTTATTATGAGCACACTCCACATATGCTGACAAGATGCTGCGGTTCGGGATATGCATTCATGCAGTTCTTCATGCATCTGCATTTTTTGAAAATCTATGTAATTTGTCTGATTCTAATTAAAAATGATGGCTATGTTTAGAGATGGGCCCTGACATTGGAAAATAAAATCAGATCTGCACTTTCCCTGGAATCAGATTCAAAATTTTCCCAAGTTTCCAAGAACTCATGAACTGGGTATTAGCTTTGGGTTCTTCTCCTGAGACCTTTGAAAAATATTTTAAAATTCATTCCTCTAATTATCTCTGTAGAAGTGAACTTGACAAGGGCTGGCTATACTTGGACATAAAGTCTTCAGCTGATTTTTCTCTATCTCGGTAATACAAGTACAAATTTTGGCCAGATACTGCTTTCAGAGTCATAAATATGGCACCTCTTAGCAGTAAAACCAGTTCTGTGCATGCATTTGAGGTCTTATTATAACTGGATTTTTTTTATATACAGTCTCTTTTATCTGAAGAACTCAGGAAATGTCTAGAACTTTCAAATAAATGTGAATTTAGATGACTGAACAGCACAGTGACAGATTTAAAAATGTGGTGCTCAAGGCCTCTGTCCTTGCAATGAGAAGCACAGTAACAGAATGTGGGAAATTCTAGTCTTCAGCATATCTAAGCATAAATATTTTCTTTTCTTTCTTAATGCCAAAGCTTGGACTTATTCCCAGAATCAGCTCTGTGAAGAACTTATGCAGTAAAAAAGATTTAGATGAGTACCAGAAGTATCACTGTATTGAAATTGCATCAGAAGTTGGACCTCACATCCTGCCCGAAGCATGTGCAAGGCTCATAGCAAGCTTGTCAGCTCGTATTCATAATGGAGCAGTTGGTAAGGAGCAACCTGACCAGATAGTTATTTTGGATGATTACTGATTTTACCTTGGGTATGTAGGATATTTTGACTGGTGAGCTCTCAGCCTGTGGCGGTGTAGGTAGGTGAAGCTTATCAGCACATGGTGTGTAGGAACATGCAGAATATGTCCTGTTGAACGCCAAATGTGCAAACAGCTTTCTGTGGTATATGTCCTTTGGTACATCACACGTGATAGACTTTGTGGAGCACAGAGACAGGAACCATGGCAGTGCTTGTGTGTTTTTCAAAGAATGTTGCAACCAGATGCAGCTTCACCAGATGGCCAAAGCAGTAGTGCATACGTGTTAGCTCTTCCATTAGCACTGGCTGGTACTTGTCTGGTTGCCCAAAAGTGGCATAGGAGTTTTTAAGCCCTCAGCCACAGATGCAGCTGGATGCAAGGGCATGGATGGTACACAAGCTTATTTGCTTGAAGAGATTCACCAAGAAAACCTCACCAGTTTCCTAGGAAGTGGGCAGAGACAGGTGGGGTTTGAAGCCTTGGGCAATCTCCTGGACCCACTAGTGGAAAGGCAGCTTGTGGCTCAGCAACTAAGTGGACTTCTCCTATGTTGGACCTGTAGCTGTGGAGCTTCTTTGTACTTCCACTAACAGGAGGTACCTTTCTGGGCAACTTTGACGGTCAGCTTCTTGCAGGAGCTTTGCCTCCAATGGACTTGATAGCTTCTGCTTGGTTTTGGCTATTTTTAGAATAGATGCTCACTCACACATCATGTGATATGGTCATGACTATGCAGCCACAGAGTCCCCCTCATTTACGTTAGGTCTGTGCTGACTCCCCATTAGCTTCATCCCCATAGTGATGTGATTCTCACTATGAAACACTTGCACTTTGTCTTTCTAGAGTTGGCATCCTGTGAAATAAAATAAAGTTTTGTTTTAGAGACCCTAATTAGGAGAGATCTTGGGATTCTGGTTTCTGGAGGCAGCAGTGCACTTGGTGTCTTCAGGGAGTCAGTACCCTGAGCCCCACTGCAAGGTGGGAGGCAGCTCTGTGACTCAGTAACCAAACCTCGAGTCACATGATCTCAGCACTACCTGCATGGCTGGTGATAGCAGTGGCTTGTGTGCCAGAGAATATCCAAAGTGGCACTCCCAGTTCTGTTTGAGATGTCCTAGAGAGAGGTGGACATGAACACAAGGTGCAGTCCCAGAGAGTTCCAGACAGCCGGTAGCCTTGGCAGAGCACCAGTAACTGGAGCGGCCTCTGAGCATCCTGCACAAAGATCCTCTGTGAGTTTTCAGACCAGCTTCACTTGCCAAGATAGTCCAAGGTGTCCAGAAGCATCAGTCTTCATACACAGGTGCAGGCTAAGTATTGCATGCAGATTATGTCCAACACTGCTGCTAGATGCAGACATATATCAAACACTACTGGACTTCAGGATATTTCTATTTGGATCTACATTTTGATACGCCCTTTCCTGTCCTCCCCAGTATAGGCCGAGGCCTGAATGTGACACCTCCATCATCAAGACTTGTGCTGGTGCCTGATACACCATCATCATTTATACAAAAATATCAAATAATCCAAGCTATGGCTGTCAGTGGTTAGTGAACTCATGATATAAGGTAGTCAAGCTCTTTCCTTCCCATTTTTAAGTGTAAAACCTCAAGTGTATGAGAACAGTCACACTCATTTGCTTCGTTTTGTTTTTAAATAAACCTGTTCTGATTTTCTTTCCTGTTGACAGCATGCAAGTGCAATCCCCAAGGGTCGCTGAATACCAGCTGCAGTAAACTCGGAGGCCAGTGCCAGTGCAAAGCTAATGTCGTGGGTCGCTGCTGTGACACATGCTCGGCAGGGAGCTATGGCTTTGGGTTCCACGGCTGCTACTGTGAGTACTCGGCAGTGACCCCTACAAAACAGGGGAGGCTCTGCCCATCCCTCCAGCTAACTTCATTTGAGCTTTTAGGACCAAGGCTGACTTCTGTCCTAGTCACTTCTATGTGGCTTTGCACTTCCTGAGTTTTGCAGGGGGTGCAGAAATGAAAGTAGAAGGGTCAGTGCCTAGTCCTTCCTGGCTGGAAGCACACAGTTCCAGAGGTCTTAGCACAAAACTTCTTCTCACATGATTTGTCGCCCTCTCCTCAGATTTGCAAACTATTCCATTTAATATAATGATTAAATACTGATTTTCAAAGTGTTCAATTGCAAAGCTTTCAGTACCTGGCTCTTCAAGCACACCAAAGCTTTCAGGACTTTGAATCCATCATTTTGTGCAAAGCAATGTACAGAATGTTTCCACAAAATTAACAAATTTACCCATCCCCGGGGCATCTCTGGGTGGAGCAACACTGTATTCTAGAGGTGTCAGTGATGACCGGCATGGTGGAAATACGTTCAGGATGCAGCTTTGCCTTTGGTGTTTTCCAGCGTGCGAATGCCACCCCCGAGGCTCGGTGAGCACGCTGTGTGACCAGGTGACAGGGCAGTGCTCTTGCCGCCGAGAGGTTGTTGGTCAACGCTGCAGCCGCTGTCTGGCTGGGTACTTTGGATTTCCCAACTGCCGCCCTTGCTCGTGTAATGGCTACGCAGAGCTTTGTGACCCAGTGACTGGAGCATGCCTGAACTGTGGAGGGTTTACAGCTGGAAGCCGCTGTGAAAGGTAGGTGATGGGCATTTGCTGCAAAGCTCGCCCCAACAGTGGTGGCTCTTTAAAACATGTATTTTGCTAGGGGCCAGCCCAGTTTCAGCCATCAGGGCCCACGTAAGTCCCCATGAATGAATTAATGACCTTAACTGGAAACACATGCATAAAACTAGGGTTAAACTGGGCCTCACTACTGAATGGCAGGTGCATATTTGTTCAGCAAATGCAACTGGTGAGGTGCTGGGCCATCTTAACTGTTCGGGAGGATTTGGGGCATAGTGTGTGCACAATATTGCACCAGGCTCCTGTTGCGATTTGTGCAAGGTGTCAAAGTGCCATGTGCTTGGAGACACGTGTGAAGCACCGTGTATGAGATGGACTGACTCCTGCCAGCTTTCAAATTGCCAAGAGGCTGAACTAGTGCCAAATATTCATTTTAATACCTGTAATTATCTCCGAGGAGCTTAAATAAATATGCCCTCTTTGCTGGTTTGTATCATTTCCATGTGACCAGCAAATGACTTTTCCCACATGTTTCCAGCTCCATTAGAAACAGTGTTCCTCTTTTATTCTACATCCTGGCAGCAGCATCAAAGTTCAATGTGGACATCAAAATAAAATTCATTAGCTGGTTAATTTAGTTTGGCTGGTTTGTACCTTGTCATTCACTATTAAGAGAATTTCCCCATGAAACCTATTGAGCTTTTCTTGCAACAGTTTTGGACAATATAGCCCGTAGCTATATTGCTTGCATGTGGTAAATAGATTAAAAATGGAAAAGCAAAACACTTGTTGCCCTGTGCCTCCACAGAAGCTCCAGGCCCCAAGGCAAAGATCATTGAGTAGCCACGTTTTTTAGCCAGGGTTGTATAAATGTACAGAATTGTGTTCCCATTTGCCACAGTAAAACAGATTAAAGACTGACGGGACCTGCTTCAGAAGCCATCCCGTTGTCCTGCCGTGGGGCCGCAGGGAGGGACCAGGACTGGGCAGGATGGCAGGGAGTGAGTGCAGCTGCCCCTTTGCCATCAACCTCTGAGCCCAATTCCATGTTCACCAGCAAGCTGGCTGCCGACTGCCCAACTGCCTTGGTAAAGCGCAGCGGCCACCACGTATCAACAGCCGCTGCTTTGGTTTCGCAAAATGTATCGGACAGAGTGTGGCTGATTTCAATATATATGCAGCATTTGCAATAGGCAGTATTCTCTGAGTGCAGTGAATGAAGAGTTTGCATGCTAGGACTTTTTTACTCATGCCAGGACTTTCTAATGTCATTTCAACCACTCTTTGTGTGTATATTGAGTGATAAATGAATATATGTGATAGATGAATATGCACAATTTTTACAATGCAGCTTTTAGCTATGTACACAGAGCATGTGTGATGTGTGATATATATATTACCACTTAGATTAAATTTGTTCCAAAGTAGGTGAAAGTCTTCAGTAATATTTCTTGGAAAGAAAATGTAAGATTTTTTATCTTTTTGCTAGATTTTGGGAATGCAGCTCTGATGCTACATTTTTGAACATCTTCGAAGCTGGATATTCCTGTACCAATTAGTGGGGATAACATTACAATGACCTGGACTGTTAAATTAATTATAAATATATACAAATTGATTCACCTGCAGGACTGAAAGGCGCATTTGTCGATTCATGTTGCTTTGTGTTACCTGTTTTGACAGGTGCATGGATGGCTATTATGGAAATCCTCTCAAAAGAGAACCCTGCCACCCATGCATGTGCCCAGAGGCACCTACCAGCAGTAGGTATTTTGCACATTCCTGTTACCAAGACTCCCAGACTGCACAATTAGTCTGTAATTGTCTCAAGGGATATTCAGGTACAAAGCAAAATAAAGCTTGATTTTCATTATATAAACATTAATGCAAGGCAGAAAAGTTACCATCCTCTGCTCAGAAATGCTGAGTGAGATAATGGTAATAAAATAGATAAGAAAAGTTAATGCCTAAATATACTGAAATAGAGTGGGAGAATTCTGTCTGAGAAAAAGTGTGAATTCTGCAATTAGTATTTGACCAATGGATTCACCTATGTGGATATATTGAAGCCATTAATTAATCTGAAGTGTTGTTTATTCCTAGATGAAACTATTGTGTGTGCCCAGCTTTGCAAAAATGGGCTCCAGTATTGGTTGCTCAGTCTGGGATGCTTAGAGGGAGATGATTAGGAGGCATGAAGTTGTTCTGCATCTTTTGAACTGTCCCAGTGGCATTCGCTGGAAACCTAGTCCTTTCCCGTGGCACTGCATTAACCTGGCGGTGAGAGGGGGGAGAATTTCACTTGCTCATTTTCTTTGAAAAACAAGTGCCAAAAGCCCAAACTAAAAAGATTAAGGCACCAAAAGTATCTGATATGTTTTCCTAATCAGAGAAAGTCTCTCATCATACAGAAGAATCTTGCTTTGATGTTATGCCCAAAGTGATTGATTCTTTGTCCCAGTGATCACTTCAGAAGCGGGGATGCCAGTCTCAGCTATCTCAGATGCGCGTATTTTTGTTGCAAACTGATGCAGCACTATTTCTTAAGATCCCATTGACTTAGCTTGAAGGCAAAACTGAAAGATAATTTCTCTTCCCCCGGCCATTGGAAAGGCCTCCAGTGATGGAAGGAAACCTTAATGAAAAGCACAACTAAATCTGAACCAATGCTATCATCTTTCCTTAGGCCAGGTTCTTTTTTAAGTCAAGAGGGGTTTTGCTTGAGTAATTGCTATAGGGCCAAAATTATCCTTGTTGTTACTTACCCAGGGGACTTCAGTCCTCAGAAACTACCACTGTCCGCAGTTCTGGACTTTCTTCCTCCTGATCGCTCCCAGTGAGGCTCTGAGTCACCTCTGTGGTACCAGGCTCACTTCCTCAGACACCGGGAAAGGTTCTGGTACCTGGAATCTGAGGCAAAGGAGCTGAGAGTCCTTAGCTGAGGATGAGCCAATGGACGAGGTCCCAGTGACACCAGTCTGCCTCAGAAAGGTTTCCAAGATGCATAGAGGGAGCACCCCTGACCAGGGAGGGCATTGGGGTAGCTGCAGAGGTAGTGGTAGTGCCAGTGAGCTAGAACAGAGCATCTGAGAGCCAGTGAAGACCCCAGAACTCATCTGACCTCATGGAGGATCATCCGGTGGGGCATCCCCCGCCTTCCCATGACATTGCAGGCCTGAAGGCCACAGAGAAAATCTTGCAGAACAGCCCAACCATTACTACGGCTTTTGGAAGGACTTCACTGGAAAAAGATGTTCAAAGGTGTTATTTGACAGGGTGTCTATTTACTGCCATTGAATGGACTTCCTTGGTATAAAAGAGGAGATTGTGTTTTCATCAGCTTGCAGCATGTGAGAGAGAATTTTAACTGACTGTAGGATTAAAGCGCAACAGTGTCAAACAGGTTGATATTTTCTGTTGGAAATGTACATTTGAACAGACAGTCTGAATCCTCGAACAGTATTGCTAAAAATTATGTTTCACTTGAATTCCCATCAGCCAGCAAATGTTTTTACCTTCCTTTCTGACAGGCAATCAGTGTGATGAGTGTCCTAGTGGGTTCTACAAAAATCCAAGAAGCCCTGGAGTTGACTGTGTGCCGTGTTCCTGCAATAATAACATTGATTTGACAGACCCAGAATCATGTAACAGGGTCACTGGAGAATGCATCAAGTGTTTACACAACACACATGGAGCAAACTGCCAGTTCTGCAAACCAGGGTATTTTGGCTCTGCCGTCGATCAGAATTGCCGAAGTAAGCAAGCAACAGCATTGCAGCTGCGTATTACCACTAAGAAAAGTTTTAAAGAAATTATGCTATAGGGAGAAGTTAGCCTTTAGAGCCAGTACAACTAAAGGAGACCAATGGAGCAAATATGCATCTGAGAGTGATGAATACATTTCTATCCAGTGATACAAATAACTGTTAATATAGCATCTATTAAATTCCATCACTGTCATCCAAGTCTCGCTAAATCTTATACTGAATAACTCTCCTAGGAAACATTCATCTGTGAAATGAAATCAGTATTCTGTGTTAGAAAAACAAATGTGCATTCAGCCCTTTCAGGGAGGAATCAAAATTAAAGGAATCAAAGATAATTGTTTATCCATATTGCTGGTTGATGCTAGCTAAGCAATGCTCAGTTAACCAGATGATCCCTTGCTGAGCTCCAGACTTACCAGACTTACCAATGGCTAGAAAGAGACTGTTCAGGCAATTTAACAGACTACATGAGGACACTGTCAATAACTCAGCATTTCTAACAGAAGGGAGTGTAAGAAAATTCAAGGCATAAGTTTCTTCACAAGGTTTCTCAGTTTCAAAGACTATTTTCACAAATGAAGCTGACTGAGGGTCTAATTTCTACAGGTCAGAAAAATCTAAGTAGTTTCAAGAAGCTCCTTTGTTCTGCAGGTCTCCAAAACACAGTTCAGGCCCATTCATTGTTCATTCTTGGATGATGTCAGTTAGAAATAGTTTAGCAAGAGCTTTGTCTCCTCTCAAGGCAGACTTCTTATCTCAGTTGGCTTACCATTAACTGCCATTTCCCATGCTCTACAGTGCCTGCTGTAAATCAGCTCCTCCTTATTCAGCATATTTAACATTTCATTCTAATAATATTCAAAATTCACTAGGCCTTCATTTTTTGTGCCTGTATTAAAAGTATTAAAAGCTCACAGTAAGTTTGTTCAAAGCCATATGTAAGCTACCATAGAAAGGTACACAGACTATATGAGATTGAAAACTTTTTCAAGCTTACTAGAAGTAAAGCTATAGCATGCACTTTATATACCATTCTGATTGTCCATTGGCTATCTATATGATCATCTGCTATAGTAATTGTCCTTCTTTTTCCAGGATGTATATGCAATCTTGCAGGTGTTAGCCCTGCCATGTGCCCAGCTGGGAATGAAGCCTGCATCTGTGACCCAGCCACGGGAGCCTGCCCATGCCTGCCTAACGTGGTGGGCATTACCTGTGACCAGTGCGCTTCTGGCTACTGGGACATGGCTAGTGGAAAAGGATGTCAGCTCTGTGACTGCAATCCAGAAAATTCCCAAAGTAACCAGTGTAACCAGGCAAGAAAGTTATTCTGCTCTCTGGGAACTGTGATGGTGGCATTTTGACATGACATAGTCAGGACCCTCTCATAAATGAGGATACTTTTTTGTCTTACTCCCTGAAAATACAAGTCTTTGGTAGTTTGGAGTTGGCACAATGATCTCACTTTGAGTCATTATGTCAGATGTGCTGTTCTGATAATGCAGCTTGCGCATAAACAGGTTCTCTTTGCCTGCATGTTTCTTTGTAAAGTGGATCGTGGAAATACTTTGTAAGAAAATGACACATAGGAAATACTTGCCTCATAAGCATACGTACAGGGAAGGAGTAAGTCCAGTCTTGGACCCAAGAGTCTTGTGAGTGTTGTTTTAAGCATTACTTTTCATAAAGTAGCAGCTGAGGCCATGACAGTAATGATGCCTCAACTATAATACTGTTAGAGTATGTTTATCGTATTTAATTTCTGTGCACTTCTGCGGGCTGAAATGTAGAAAAATACATGAGTGTTTCAGAATGCAGCGGTGAAATTGTGATCCCTTGGAGTCAACAGCTGTCTTGCTATTGACTTCATAGCACCAGGAGTTTATCCCAAGATCTTGCTGATGTGCTTTCACACTTTGTTTTCAATATGCTTTTTGTTCGTTCCAGTTTATTTAGTGGCTTTCTAATTTTTCCTAGGAAAAGTAGCTCTTAATCTCAAAGAACCACTACTGCTTTTCTGAGTTGTACTAGTTATCTGAACTGTAATTCCCTGCAGTTTAATTTAGTAGCTGAATTCCAAAATAAATTTTCTAGAGCAATGTACATAATGTACCCTTGAGGTTTTAGTTACAGTTAATATATCATATAGTTAAAAGTTGAATTGTCAAGATCAGTACTTTGCTCCAGCAAAAATAAGAAATTAATTAATCTGTTTTGCTAATTACAGAGGAAAAATCCTTTCTCAGATAATAGTCAGATGATGAGTTCTTGAAGATCATCTATAGACTGAAACATACAACACCTTTCATGTTAGTAAATTAAAGCCATCTCAAAATCTATTTTGTTTTCACAACCTTTAAGAAGGTGACTGTAAGTAGCTGGGAATCTTGGGCCAATAGTATATAAACTATGTTGTTTAAAGAATGTGTGAAAGCAGTGCCACTGCAGTCTTCGCATAGGTGTATAATATAGGTCATAGAGAAAAGAAAAACCCATAGATTATCTATATTCAGTCATTCTACTCTGTGGGCAGTTATTTAATCCTGAACTATCATTACAGCTTACAGGCCAGTGTCAATGTAAGCTAGGTTACAGTGGAAGGCGTTGTGATGAATGTGAGGAAAATTACTTTGGCAATCCACAGACACATTGCATTCGTAAGTATTATTAGGTGGGGGCAAATGGATTAGAAACTATCTTTAAATAAATTTCTGGCCTTTATATTCATGGGGAGATGGGACATACATCTAGAGAGACCAGCTTTAATACTTTAGACATTTGTGTGTATATGATGGATAAAATTATTATAATATTTATCTGTGTTGTTGCTTTAGGCAAGCAGTCCAGTTCACTGTAGCCTGAACACTGTTTTCCAGTCTGCTCTTTAGAAATTGTTTGCACTAGTTGAAGGCTGCCAAAGTAGCATGTAGTGCAGCTCTGAGCAGCTGCTCCCCAGCTCATGAAATACCAGCATGAGATTTCAGGTGGGATTTATCTCACCTGATTATAGCTGTCTAAAAGCTGGAGATCTAGTCTGAGCTCCTCTAATCAGAGCAGGTGCTCCTTCTAGGCAGTGCAGGTAGATAAGTGCCTCTGAAGAGTGATTCGTCCTATTTTTGTTGGATACCTATTAGGTTGATTTGGGCATGTGCCTATTTCTCCCCACTGACTGTGAAGGAGCCCAGATAACTAGCATAGATTAGATGCTTGGCTTTTAGGCAGCTGAAGTTAGCTGATGTGAAATTTCACTTTCAATTTATAACCAAAGAGAAGTGATGCTAGAAAAGCGGATTGTGTACGGTTAGGAAATACACTATTATGGTGCAAAAGAGAAACCTTTAGCAGAAGCATGTAAAGAAGAATAAACCTCATATATCAGCACTTGGCTCAGCAAGGTAATACTGTTTGAGGGCAATCCCTTTAGGCACACTTGCAAATCCCAGCCTAGCAGGCTTGAACAACAGCATAGAGAACGTGTTTGTTTTTATTGTAGTGAAATACAGGGTGATGCTTTTTGCGTGTTTTGCTCCCAGGGAAACAACACTCTGTAACTTTCTGTCCCCATCCTGTAGCCTGCGAGTGTAACCAGGAGGGAACGGGCCAGCCCAAGTGTGACCAAGCCACTGGGGCGTGTAACTGCCGTGCTGGCGTCACCGGGAGGTTTTGTGACCAGTGTGGCCGCGGCTTTGAGAAAGAGTTTCCCTCTTGTCGTCAGTGTCATCTTTGTTTTGATCAGTGGGATGCTGAAATTACTACCCTCTCTCAGACTGCTCAAGGGTTAATGAGGTTCGCTGCAAATCTAGAAGATAAAGGAAGACAAATGCCCAGCTGTGATATGCACTTCAAAGGCTTTGAAAACACCATTTCTGAAATTGAAAGAATTTTGAAACATCCTGTTCTTTCACTGGAGACATTCGCAGACATCAAGGATTTTCATGCCTTTGTGCAGTAAGGACTCTGCTACCCCTGTAAAGATCGCTTGGTTGAGAAAGCTGTCTTCCTGGTGCTTCACCAGCCATGCCCTGCACTTCAAATCCTGTTTCTGATCAGCACACAGATGCTGGACCATTAATTTACAGTTTTCAGTTGATCTGTCAACAAAATAATCCATATATATATAATTTGTCCCCCGCAAGCCTATACTTACGTGCTAGAACTTTTCAAGTTCATCCTAAAAGTTTCCTAAATAAGCCATTACAAGTATATGTTTCTGCCCATTTAGAAAATTATCTGTTGTCCTCAAAATATTGTCTATCTCAGTTCTAGTCTAAGAGCAATCCAGCGTGACTTCTGCATAACTGTAATTTCCCTTTTAGACAAGAAGTTGCACAAATGGATCCACTTCACAATATATTGTATGAATTTCCTGACTTTAATGAGAGAATAGAAGAGACTAGGGAAGAAGCTGACCTGCTATATGAACTTCTACAACAGAAAATAGATCTACATCACAGTTTTCATTATTTGAACCTCAAAGGTAAGGCAGTCAGTAATTCATTGAAATAGGTGAACATTTCCATAAAATTCCATGCACATTTTTCTCACCATTGAATCATGCAATGTTTCAAAAAATCCCTAGATTTTAGCTTCCTATAATAGTACAAAAATGTAAATACTAACAACATTTTTTTATAATGACTTTCCAAACTCCCTTTTATCTTAAAATGCCATGATTTCTAGCATCCTAAATTTCAGATGCATGTGCCAGAGTCACATCAATCAAAAGTCTGGTGAATCCTGATATAAAGCTGAAAAGCCACCTGGTTTCACAATATAGACAAAAAGATCATAAACTAGAAGAACAGAGGACTTTTTTCCCATGCTTCTGACTCCTGTCGCTCTTAGCAATACTTTAAAAATGTTGTCTAGCAAGGGTTTGTTTAATTAAAGCAGGGAGTCATAGTGTAACTTCCCGGTGTTCCCATGGGAAAATATATAACTTCATGTGGTAAGGAACTAGTTCTCCACCATCACAAAATGTGAAGTCAGAATTGAGTTCCTTGGCATTTTTGAAAGAATTACACCATCCGTGCTTGAGCTAAGTATAGTCTCCATAAGCTGCTAATAGTAATGACAATGTCACAAACTGGTCTCTGGAGAAGGAGGGAAAGGTACCAGCTGGGGATCTTGAGCAGATACTACCATCCACAAGGGCAGGAGGCAGCCAGCAGTATATGCTCCGCTAGCTGGCCTCAGAAACAGCTGTGCGAGCCACCCAAAGATACAGTGAGCGCTGTGGAAGACACAAGATACAGTTAATGACCCATTTAGAGTCCCTCTGTGTTTCATTCAAGCAAGAAAAGGATCAGTCTAAATAAGATTGAAGAGTGAAGGAAAGGTCAATGGAATATGAAGCTGAGGGAAAGGAAGATGGAAGAGAGAGATTAATTAAGATTTAGAGCAATTCTCCCAGGCTCAGTTTCCCAATTCGATTGTGTATTGTGCTGACTTTGAGAAAGTCAGGAAAGCAAAAAAACAATAAATCCCAGTGAGGTCAATGGATGCACAGCTGAAGTATCTGTGATGCTCTCTGGTTATGCTCCAAGCCCGCTCACTCTTTAGGCCTCTGGAGGCAGATAAACAGTTCTATAAAAAGCACACGGGGGTGTGGGGAGGGCAAGACCTTGAGTTTAAGCTGCATTTCTGGTCAGGGCCACAAATATTCATTGGTCCTGCTACCAAACAGCTAACAGCACCAGTTAACAGTCCCTCAAGGGAGCAGCTTCTCTAGTATCCTGGAGAGACCTGGCCTCCCTTGCCCCATCTCCATCTCAGACCAGCAGCCCATCCTCGTTGTTGCTCTGCCTGCTCTTCCCTCTCTCTCTTTTGCTGGTCCAAGCAAATGGGGTAGAGCAGGATGGAGGATATGGCCATGTATCCTATCTGGGCCACATTTGTGCCCTAGATGCACAGAAGGGAATGGGGTCCAACCTACCTCTCTTTGCAGAGGATTAAGCAAACCAAAGGTCAGGACTCAGACTTCCTCACAGGCATGCACTGGCTGACTAGGAAATGTCAATATCTAATGATGAATTAAAATCATTGGAAAAAGCAAGAACATCAGTGTCCTTGGACGAATGTTTGCAGTTTATGAATGCTCAGTAATTTACCTCTTTACAGCCTTGGCCCCTGGGTTTACCACCACTGCAGTATTGTAATGTGTTGAGTACGGTTTCCTAGAGTGTAAATTAAGCCGGTGCTAAGGTGCTATGTTTAAAGTAAAAGAACAGCTACATCACAAACCAAGCATGTAAAATGCATTTGGGCTACTTAATGAAGAGCTGAACCACTGTAAAATATTCCTCCAATGAAATTCTTGCATAGAAAATAGTCTCTTGTTCAGATATTGAGATACAGCATACTCTTGCCAGATGTTTTGTATAAAGATCTAACTTTAAATTGTATGTTTCCAAGAGCTGAAACATAAAATAAATAGACCTGACTCCACACAATAACTAAACTCTGGTGAACTTGAATCAAAGCAAGGCCAAGGTTTTTAGTGCCTTATTCAAAGCATACAAGGACTTGATGAGAGTCTGGTGATTGATTTCAACAGTAACTGAGCTGGTTACCAACACAAAGAGAGATGTTCATCAGTGATCTTTACTGCTTTTTTATTGCAGACACATCAGTTCTGGCTTATTGCACATACTTCTCCCTGGGGATTTGGGAAAAACTCTGGGTTCGCTGGAGGTCTGGGCAGCCTTGACAGCAACAACTTTAAATTATGAGTTTTCAAAAGGCCTTAGTTCTTTCTTTAGGCTATTAATCTGCAAACAAAATGTGATATTCTTCACTCTTTTTGAGTCTCTGCTTAGAGGAAATCTTACACTAAGCAAACAAGAAAGACCTTTGCTGGAAAGCATTTGTTGCCTGGCCTAGAGGCTTATCATGGGAATACATTTTTTTTATGCATCAACCCTGAGATTAAATTTTTCCAGAGCCAAATTAAACTTATAAATTCCCATTTGTATTCTAAATTTTGGCCTCAATTCCACAAACCATTCAACTTTTGGGTGCTGTGCTGAATAGGGACAGGACAAATGCTTTCATGAGTCACAGAAGTGATCATTTCGTAGGTTTTACAATTGGCAGAACCAGTTCCCCTGCCTGAACTTCAGAAGAGCATAAGTGACAGGAGCTTCTGTCAAATCAGTAACTGCAGGAATGGATGAGCTAGTGACAAATGCAGATCAATAATGGTTTGTATCATTAATCAGATTTCCGTCATACTTTTGTAACTTCCATTGGCTGCCCATGTTCTTTGGGCTCTGAAGAATGACATAGGATCCACTGCATTTGCATCCATTTGAGCAGGTTTTATGGGTATCAATAGCTATTCCTATTTAGCAGCTGGCTGAATAAGGTATTAAAAAACCTGACTGAGAAAATTACAGTTCATGTACTTCCTTGCTGTTCCAAATCAAACACTAGTGACACAAACTCAATCACCTGCCACTCACCATATGTATAGAATTCAAGTAAATACAGGAATTTAATACAGCCAAAATACAGTCTGTACTAAACATTATTTCTGTTCCTATAGAGACTACCAGCAACATTAGGAAACACTTTGAAATATCATTGTTGGCTGAAAAGAAAACCAGTGGGACAATCCCTATTGTAAGATATTCAGAGTACACCAGAGACAGTGTACTTGCTATGCTGGACGATCACGCCTTGAAAGAAAGCAATGTGCTGGAACAACTCAAGGTTATCAAGACCCCCGATGTCCAAAACTTGAATGAAAAGGTAGGTGCTATGGATTTTTAATGGGAGCTAAATAAAAATCTCATTTTAGCTGCTGTTAGTAATTTTTATTTTAAAAGGATGTTTACATGCATTTCAAATCTGGAAAATGTTAGTTCCCTGGCACAGACATGCAGTCACTTTAGAAACCTCTGTACTTGTCAGGTGCTAGCTACTACCACTCTTCTGGGAGCCATTGCTCCCACAGCAGACCCAGCAGAAGGAGCTATTTAAGCACTCTAGTCTCAAGAGCACTTAAGGGTAAAGTATAAGGCCCAAACACCTTCATCAGTGGCTTAAACTAAGCTGGGTACCTTTGCCCTGGAGTGGATGAGGGGTGCTCACACGATCCTCTGCATCACCTGTGGGACGGGAAGGGATATAACCTCCTGCTAGGCAGTAATGATAGCATCTTCAGCCAACACTGCCAGACCTGGAAGAGAGAATCTGTCTAGGCCTTCAGTCTGACTATCCATGTTAAAATATCTAAGTGTTTTAGCCCTATAGGATCAATTCAACCATTCTTTTTTTTTTGAGTCTTGCATAACAGAGTTCATGAGTACCCTGTATGGACAATAAGGTCCTGTCTGCAATACATATGAAGTCATGTCACACAACTGACTAAAATTCAGTTGTCTATAAACCTGATTCTCATGGGTAGATTCTACCATGCTCTGCAGTCAAACTAATCCTCACAAAAGCTGATTAGACCATGGCTTATGCACACAAATAAGGCCCTTTTATACTTCATGTGTGTCACAGTTGTACCCAGATGTGAGACAATCACACTGGATAAGTATGGTGCCTAAAATGGACTTAGCTGTACCAAAGATGAGAAAGTCCATTATGCTCCCAAAGTTCCAGAGAAGGATGAGATATCAAAATTTTTGGCTCTACAGGGCTGCCAGACCCTGGTTTTCCCACAGTTCGTATCAAGGATTGCTTACCATACATTTTCTTTCCAATGACTCCAAAGAGCCAGCATCTGGCAAGACTACATCATAGGTAATAGATACCTGGTAACCCAAACTGCTCATTACTTTCATGACTGTCACCCCTTAGGATGCAGTTCTTAGTTACATTTTGCCTGTAAACAAGGCCTCATCCCCCACTCCACACCCAAAAATGGCTTTAGTGTTTTTCTTTGATACCAAATTTTTGGTATCAAAAAACCAAAAAACTGGCCAATTGCTTTTTCATTGCATCGACTATATATATAAAGCTATGTGCAGTTTGTCAGGTGAATCTTTGCTGAGTGCCCTAGTAAGACCTGCATGATGGTGATATGGTACCATGTAGTGTGAGAGGTGATCTGGATCCTTTAGGACATATCCTTGGGCTGGATATGGCCAGGGGACTGTTTCAGCACTTTTGCCATAGAGGAGTGAAGCAAGTGTCTTAGTGAAGCTTATGGAGCCCAACAAATGCCTCTTGCAAGGAGATGCTTGGAGCCACGGGTTGCCGTTGCATCCTTTAAGTCAAGGAAGGGGGTCTTGTCACTGGGAGTCAGCCTGCACCTTTGGATCACCCTCTCAGGGAAAATCCCCATATAAAGTTCAATGTTCATGTGACATTAAACATCTTCCTTCCTCTAAGAGTGTTTCTCAGAACCACAGAGGATTCTTGACACAAACATGTTGTTTATTGTAGATCTGTGGGGTGCCAGGAAATCAGCCGTGTGTTACAGCAGCATGTGGGGGAGCTCTGTGCCAAGATAGGTATGGACTCAAGCAGTGTGGTGGCCCAGGCTGCAGTGGAGTTCTTCCTCGTTCTGCAGAGGCATTCAGGAAAGCTGAGGAGACTGCTGTGTCATTAAAAAACTTGACTACTCAACTACAGGAACCTGAGAATCAGGTGCTGTATATCAAACTTACATTTGTTCAATGGTATGGATGGAGGATGGGAAATGGGGCAATCCCTTCATGGAGTGTCCTGTCCATAAGCCCAGTTATGCTAAAATGCTCAAAATCCAGGGAGCTGAACATCTCCTGTGGCACTGCTACCTTCAACAAGTGGGCTCTTCCTCTGCTGCTTTGTCCCACTAGGGAGGAAAAGTTGTCTGGAGCACAGACATGAGAAGCAGAAAAGCCCAGCTCACTTCCAGAACACATTCCTGATGTTGAACAAGGTGCTAAGGGTGCGATTCCTGCCACCTTGCTGCATGGGGAGGGAACTGGCGGCATCTAAGCTAGTCCTCTATGCTCCTTTTATAATTAGTGGAAAGAGACAGGCAGCGCCAGCTTTTTCTTCTCACTATCAGGTACATATCTGAGGATGCAGTAGTCACTGCTGGAAGGTGTATGGTTTTTTCACACTGCAAATATGGCTGGTTTAGATTTGGACGGCTAACTTGTAGACAGCTAAAATGAGGAAAGATGCAGTATAAGCCCCCAACCCTAGAGAAACTCCCCTGCTCCTTTGACAGAGAACAGTGCCTTAGTGATGAACTATGTCCCAACCCCGTAGACATAGCACGGTTCAGTGCTGGAGGTGTTAGATCCCAGTCCCACTAAGGGACTAGTTACTAGTTATACCTTACTCTCCCCTACAGCTGCCAAGATCTCACTGGCCATGGTGCTCTGTACCTGTGGTATTTGGTGAGGTTAGGCTAGTGTCACCTATATTCTTACTGGGAAAGATTCAAACGGTACTCTTTGTCAGTAGCCTGAGTACGGCTCACATTTATTGCAGTGGGATTACTGCTATGCACAGCATTAAACTCAACCTATATAACTTCGTATTTTTCTTATGTTTGCCTTTAAAGAATTTTTGCAAATAATTTCAATCCAAAGTTTTTCTGCCCCTTCCCCATTGGTGCTTAGAAGGGCATCAAGTAATGCACAGTAGCAGTGGAAATAATTCAAGCGAAGTGTGGCCAATGCAACATGTGCAAAGGAAGCAAAACAGACAAATCCCAAAGCAACAGTAAAGACAGTTTGTTCTCATTAACAATCAGAGATGACGCTTGTTGCAATTACAGGCAAAAAACATTTTCCAACAGAAATTCTCCTGTGACTTTGTTCTGTCCCTCCAGGGTGCCTGGGCATCCACTGCCTCCTTTTAAAATACACATGACACAGCATTACAGCTAATGGGTTTAGAAATGAGCAATCGGGGCGCACGTCTGGGCTCCAGGCTGAGCAGAGATAACGGTGAAAGGCGGGTGCCACTCTTGGAGGTGGCAGCGGGAGGCTGCCAGGCCACTGTCTTTGGCCCTCACCAGCCTTGGTCCAGCTCTGCTGCTGGCAGGGATGTGTGGAGCAGGACTGGTGAGGACCAGTGAATGTGCAGGAAGTGTTTTGAGATGTTTCAGAAATAAAAACATCATTGTTGTTCTTGTTGCACAGGGAAACCATGAATCTCCTCCCTCTGCAGACCGCAGAGAAGCAGTACCTCTGCATTTCCCTAAAGCAAAGTGTAGCCCCGAACAAAGCAAATTGCTGTTAGAATTTGATAATTAAACTAAAGCTCTCAGTTAAATGATCAGGAACACAAATTGAATGGCAAAATGCAGCTTTGAAACACAACCTTTAAACCCTGCCTTTCTTACTTATTTCCCCTCAAGTATAATTTTAACAGTAATGCCAACATGAAAAGGCAAATGAAATTATGTGCCTTTTTCTTTACTGAATCGCCTCACTCACACAGTGCAAAACTGCAGTAGAAAACAGCTGCCAGTGCCTTCCTTTAGAAATAGAAGGGGTTGTGGCTTAGCAGTATTTGCAGAGAGAAAAAAAATGCTTGATTTAGGCTTTGCTCTGAGGCCAGATGAAGACCATGATGTAACAACTTCTGGAGTTCCCCAAAGTGGTCTTCTACTAAGATGTTTCCAAAGCCACAACTCTTGGAATCAAGTGATTCCACCTGAGAATCATATCACAATTATTTTAGTGTCAGAGTTCAACTTGCCAAGCAATGGTATGTAATCTCCAGAGACAGGCACTGCTATTTCTAAAAATATTTCCAGGTTGAAAGCATCAGAAAAATTTCAGAAGACACCAAGTTGAAAGGCTCACAATTAAATGGGGAACTAGAGAGAGCTAAGAATCAAATTGAAGTTGACCAGGAGATCACTAAGGAGTTCATCAGAAAAGTAAAAGCCTTCTTATTAGGTAAATATGCAAAAAAGTTCTTTCTGACTCATTTTTCTTTGATATATTCCAGTATAATATAGCATGATACACAGCCAGAAAAGGATTTAGTTGTATACCTATCTAATTTCTTGTCTATCTCTTGATCTGAGAAATCTTTTTCAATTCCTTTTTTATAGTGTTTCTTTCTCCCAGATGACAGTATTTTGTATGAATTTTCCCATAGATCTGTTGTGTCATCTTTTATTCATTTGCTTAATTTGAAACATACAAGTAATTCCCTCGGTTCCTGGTTTATCTGAATAAAGTGGTACTGATGTAATTTCAGATAGTATATAATGTCCAGGCATGTCCAATACATCCTCAAATTGTTATTCCATCCCCTTCCTCCAGACCCATAAATAGAGGCTCTCAGTAGGGAGCGTGGGAATTAGGATACAAAGTGACATACTGCTCCATCTTCTCCATAAAGCTGTAACTTGAGGAATCAAAGGATTCCAGCAGAACTTCAGCTCTCATTAAAAATAACAAAACAACCATATGTACCTAAAACTTTTTCCACTCTTGTGAAAAAATTTGTTAAGAGACAGACCCTAAGATTTCTTTTAAGAAATGTGCATAAAAGGAGTGTTAAAAGTGTCAAATGTGTTAGTATTTTTTTAATCGCTTGAATATAGCTGATCTCATAATTTTGTAAGGACTGCATGTTGGCAGTCCTTTGGTATTCATACCTCCCCATCCAAATAGCAGTGAGGGAGCGAGGGCTGAGTATAGAGGATTTCCTCTGTTCAGGAACATTTAAGTTATTTTATTGATTTTGGAGGAAAACCTCCATTTAAGGCCTTAAGATTTTATTTGGTAGTGATTGCCAAATTTGTCTTTGGCTCTTCTTTTATGTTTCTTAGTATAAATATAGCATTTACTTTCTAACAATTCTAAAACATTTATGCATGAATTTTTGCTTTGTAAATTAAAATTTATGAACTGTAGCAGCTAAGATGCTTACAGATGCATTAAATCTGCTATAATGTACATTGACATATTTCTACAGAAAATAACTCTCAGGAATGTACTACTGTTTGCCCTGTAGATGTCTATTATTTAATTCTTGGTAAGTTATTTTGCAGCATTAGTTCAAACATTTAGTATGTGTTTCAACTGCTTTATCACCCAAGGTCTCATCTACAATGGGACGTGGGTACAACGAGAAGCGATGATGAGACTTCTTTACAAGGCATTAACCACTCTAGCTCAGTGTGACTGTGCCACTGTGCAAAGGTGGAACTAGGAGGAAGTCATGTCTAAGGGGAGTTGTCAAAATATGGTTATTCTACTGTAAATTCCCATCCTATCTCAGTCTGACCCAACTTTCTCATGTAGGTTAGCCTTTCTCATTAACCAGTGAAGGAACCACTTTTAAAATATTGTGGCGACTCCAGGGAAGGGATTACACCTGCATGCTGGCTTGGAAAGCTTCATTCACACCACAGTCTCCTCAGCGCCGCTTTGATCTGAGGGCCGAGGGAGAAATGGGCTCTGACATATCTAGCTGTGCTGAGTGATGATGTAAAACCTTCCATGGATTCAGTTCTAAATCAGAATTTTAATAACCCAGTTCAAAGTTGGTTCAAATCCTTATTTTAGCCAGCTCTGACAACACTAATAGCAGTACCTGGAAACATAATATTAAATTACAAAATGTTAGAGATAATTCTCTTACCCCTTTGCTGTGCTTGTCAGCTTTATTCTGCCACATATCTCAATAGGTAGACAACCCTAATGATCATTTACATTTCACTGGGAAAAAGGATGTGTTTCAGAATACTCTAAACTCTGTTTTTGTTAAAGATGAGAGTGCACCTCCAGAGGACATCGAGAAGGTGGCAAACTATGTTCTGCAAATAAACCTTCCCCTGACCCCACAAGAGTTAACAAACATGCTTGACAAAATCAGAAACATTATGAACTACTGTGAGAAGTACAAACTGAATGTGAATAAGAGAAACAGAAAAATGGAAGAAGCTCAGAAGCTACTGGTGAAGGCAAAACAAGCCGAGTGAGTAGAATATTCTCTTACTGATGTGATAAATCCAGCTGAAATTGCACTGTGCACAATAAGGCTGCTCCATATCCCAGGCAGTTAAATATCCTAATAACACTGGAAAGAAAGTTCAGATTACAGTAGATTTCATATTGCCATTTCTGCAAGGGCCTCTCCAGCAGTAATGAGCCATGACCACTCGAGCTGCACAGAGCTGACGTGCTATAAAAGGTTACGGCTCCTGTGAGCTCTTGGCTCCTCAGCTGCTGAACTCACCAAGCAGAGTGCAAGAAGCCAAAGCAGCTACTTACTTTCACGTGGGACCTGGTGGATCATTATATCTGGTTCACTGGGAGGTTTAAATAGGGATGATAAGAACCAACAAGAATTGGGGAGGAAGAAAATATGTTCACCTTTTAAGTGAGCTTTCCCTAATAGCAGTATGCTGTCAGGTAGCCTGCAGCCTCAAACCTCACCATTAACATGTTAGCTGATATATTCACAGATAAGATCCCTTACTGATGTTTTGCTTTGCCAGCTGTTGAACCACAATTTTTAATGGATGGTGTTTGGACTCAAGGGAACATTTCTACATGTGTGTGTGGGTGGATCTGAAATGTCTTTTTCCTCAGTCTCCACACACTTTTTTTTTTTTTCGCTTTAGCAAAGCAGCAAAAGCTCTTCCACCTGTGAATGAAATTAGTAATACACTAAAAAATGTTGCGAACTCCCAAGGACACTCCAAAGGCACTTTCATAAAGTTAAATGAAGAGATACAAGGAATCAGAACACAAATCTCACAGGTATCTTGCTATCCATCTTTTAATTTACTTACTACATACATTTTAGAAAAAGGTCTCAAAGCTTCCCCAATGTAAATGTAAAATAAACAAAACCAGAATGTGGCTCAGTTACAACATCAATTCCATAGCATTTAAGGGGCTCCTCTAGTTATCAGCTGATATTAATCTCTCCTTCATTGCTAAACTCTGCAAGTTGGATGGACATGGCATAAAAACCACAGCTTCCAATTGTTCTGTTTTAGGCTCAGAATCAAGTGAACAAGACAAGTGATGAACTAAATGACTTCTCAGCAAAACAATCTGAGATGGAAGATGAAATTGCCATGTTGCAGATGAAAATGATGAAGAGCAGGAATCAAGCTACAAATGCAAAAGCAGGGGCAGAAGCAGCAAACAAGCAAGCTCAGAATATCAATATTGTAAGCCATTCTGTCACATACTAAAGAAAAAAAATTATTCCTTATGTGTTTGATGGTACTTTTGATTCAGAAGTGTAATTGTGTTACTCTGTTCTCCTCAAAACTGTGTTAAAGTTTTCGTTATGCCACCCAGTGTAAAATACCACAGGCTAAGAAACATTTCTTTTTTATTTTAAGGTGTCTAGCAAATAACAATTCTGTTAGCTTGAATGAAAGAAAACACATACATTTGTCTGGCTACTCCATGACATTTTTCCTTGCACTGTGTATAAGACTCATAGTCACCATGGGCACCAATAAACACAACAGAACAAATCACAAAAACAGATATTAAAATATGTATGATGGAAGCAGTCTGACCATTCATTTAGTGCCATTCTCCTTCAGAGAAAACTGCTGTGGGAGTTGCACGGAGTTTTTGGTTGGCTGGGCGCTTTTTAATAGCTCCGATTTTTGAGAATGCATTGAGGCAGCTAGAAGTTTGCTAGCATGCTGCGTGAGGAGAACCAGGCTCCCGCAGCTCAAAAGGCAGAGCATGACTAAGCTTCCAGGTTATAAGAAATGCAGTAGAAATCCAAATTGCAGCCTCCACGGCAACCTAAATCAGCATGGGTGGAGTCAGTCAGTAAATATTATTACTGTTAAACATGTAAAAAAATGTATGTTATGGCTTATTTATTAAACTTGAATTAAGCCTCATGGCAAAAATGAAATTTACAGAAAAGCTGTATCAAAAGAAGTAAAAAACAGCATAAGCCTTGAAAAGCTTAAATGATATTTCCTTTACATCCTCAGCCCCCTTTATGCTTTGGATTGCTCAACTGGCAGTTTGCTTTAATTGAATTCTGTCGTGTTTTGTGAAGCTTTGTTCAGTGTATACTCATTACGGATTTTTTTTAAGATTTCAGAGAATGAGAGATTGAAAGTTGGCTCAAATAGGATATGCAACAAGGTAGAAAAATCTCCTTCAGTATGCCAGATTAACTGTAAAATGCTAGATGTTCTTAAACTAAGTAATGGGTTTTTGTTACAGGAATTTGCTGACATTAAAAGAAAGTACACCATTCTTCAAGAGAAGCTAAAAGCCAAAGGACCTCCAAAAGTAACGTTAGAGAAAGTGAAACAGCTGAAAGAAGAAGCAGAAAAACTGGCTGAAGAGACTGAAAAAAAAATCAAAAGAATAACAGGTGGTGTTCTCACTTCCATAGCAAGCAGTGAAAATTGTGAAAGTCATGTATTAAACTGGAAGTTTTGCCTACAGACACTAACAGACTAAGTTCACCTGAAATCAGCTTTAAAACAATTTAACTGGTGAAAACCCCTGCTTGAACCTACCTGAACAGTTTAAAAGTAGCTAAATTGATTGGGCTTATGTACATTTTTGGATATAAATTGGTTGCTATAAGCAGAGTTTAAAAAGTGCCCACCCAAGGTCTTGCAGTGATTTAATTCTGGCAATTTTAATAATGGGAAAAGTGCAAAACTTGCATAACTCGTCTAAGGCTCTTAGAAATGGATTCTGAAAAACTTAGCTGCAGATTTAGCTGGGAGCTTTGATTTACGTACTTGCTTTGGGCATTCGGACCTTAAATCATTCCCCTATTCTGTCTGTTCTTACATTATCTGAGTGATGACTCATGCTAATAGAGACCTGCCAGGTAGCCTTTCTTCATCAGTCTATCCTTGTTCCCTTTTAGACATATCTCTGAGCAACAGCAGAAAAAAGAGGTATAAATATTGGCTTGTTTGAACAAGTAGAGAAACATCCGTGTCCCACAGTGGGCAGCAGAGCTCAGATACGTGCCCCAGGCACATCAGTCCACAGTCTAGTATCTTCACCCACTCACCTCCTTGGAGGTTTCAGCTCATATGCACAGGACCTGCCGAGCTATAGCAGAGAGGGAGAAGGGGCTATGGGGTAGTAGAGACCATGGCTCCTGCAGCAGTACCCGCACAGCTCCTTCATCACAGCCTGACAGGCAGGTTTAGACAGTCACTAGAGGTGAAGGCGGCACAAGCCAACTTCCACAATGTCTCCTGTAATTGCACACAGGGGACCTAATTCTGCCTGTAGGGCCTAGGATCCTACCAGACTCAACATCTGAAATTACTGCATCATTTAAACAGAACTGAAACAGAAATGCCATCCTGGAAGGAAATTTTTCAGGACAGGATCTGCTCATTTTGAGCAGATACCTTGAGAAGAACCATTAAGAACATCCCAGCTATTCCAAATGCCCAGGTGATAAGTGCATTGGAAACGTAAGCCATGAATAATGTGGTTTTGACTCATTATCGGTATGTTTTCATTCGTGTAGCTTCACAGGGACCAGTAGAATCATCTCTGTAAAAGAGGGTGGCATTAACCTATTATGCCCAAACTGTCCAGACTTTACATTCCTCAGTGGACACACTGTTCCTCCAAGTTTTTCCATTTAAACCAAATGCTTAAGAGCTCTGTGTCCTGGACCATCACAGTTGATGGACAAAAGCATATGCTGAGAAATGAACTGTTCTAAGACTGTCACGTTTCTCTCAAAATCCAGAAGCCAGACTTTTCCCTTCAGTTACACATATAACATTCTCCATTTGAAATGGGCTTATTGCCTCTAAAACTGATTGGGAAAAAATGCTGTTAAACCCTGGATTTTACTTACACAACAAATATGTTCACCATTACATGTCACTTTACTCTTACAGATTTGGAGAAGAAGCTCCAGGACCTGAATCAAACCAAACAAGACAAGGCAGAGCAACTCAGACAGCTAGAGGAACAAGTGATAGCCATTAAAAATGAAATCACTGAGCAGGAAAGCAAGTATGCAACATGCAAAAGTTAGGGTCTGAGCAGACCATCATATCAAGTGAACCTGAATTCTCCATGTTTACCACTTCCTGAACTTCCCAGCATGGAGTGGCTGTCCTCTGTAAATACATCTGAAGGCGCATACAGTATTTTGGCATAGGGAGCAATGTAACTTCCTCTTGGTTTTTAGTCCAGCTGAGTTGATATGGAAATAGGAAATACCTTCTAATAAAACACCTGATTGACTAATCAGGATGCAGTCTTTGAGGGAACTCTAAAATACACTCCTGTACACAGTCTAGGGGCCTGGAAATGCACAAAGAGGACATCTCATACAGCTGCAGGTAACGGTCTCAAGGACAAACTCCCAACAAACCTATAATCTATTGACACCCTATGTCTTACTGTTGAACCCTTCAAAAACCCGACATGCAGCTGTGCCACTACCATGCCTGTTTGGTGATGGTGACGCAGGACTGCTTGGAGACGGGGAGGGGGTGATGCACAGTGAAGGGCTGTGTGCTTCTGTCAGCATCCCTACTGACAGGCAGCGTTGTCTCCAGGGTACTGTCCTTTCTCCATCCCCTTCACTTTTGCTGAGGCAGAGCAGGGAAGGCTTCATCAGTAACCCTGGACCATGTGGTGGGTGCCCGCTGGGCTCACTGAAACTCACACAGCTCCACGCATCGCTGGGAGGGGGGTAAAGAGAAGCAAATTCTCCGGTGCCCACTGGATGGCAGTGCACAGATGTTTTAACACCAAAACCAATTCTGAGATCGTTTCTTTGTCAACGCACCTTTCCAGGTGGTATTTTTGCATGCTTTGGCCAAAATCTCATTTAGTTTAATTTATTTAACCCATGTGAAAATAAAAGAAATAGCAGTTTACAATGTCACACATTAAAGATGTCACAGCTATTAGCAGGGTATGCCTGATTCTCCAGCTGTTCTACACAGAGCAATTCTTCCCAGAAGAAATTTTAAGCAGCACCCCGTTTGGGAGTAAGCTTTTGCAGTGCCTGATCGCACGGTACAAGGAATGTAATAGCAGACCAACACACTGAGGGCTGCCTTAGCACACGTCTGTGCTTCCTAAACCCACAGTGAAAAGGCTGATCCGAAGCAGGGAAGACTGCATTAGGTCTAATTGATCCATAATTGAACTAGGTTTCTTAAAAGTACTACAATCATAATGAAAGCAGGATCTCAGCAGCACTAAACAATGCTTCAGAAATATCACTTTTTCTTTTGCTCATAAGGGGTTGCCCACATTTTCCATTAATGCAACCAATAACTTGAGAATAACTGCAGCACTTATGTTTTAGCAGTAAATCCAAAGAGCCATGAATTTTGAAAAAACTGTTTCTCCAGCTCTTCCCTACCTGCACGCGTGCAGCACTTCACAGAAGTTGGGATTCACACAGTAGTTTCTTGCCGTCATAAAGAACACAGGAACAGTCCTTAGTTTTCATTTAGAAAGCTTACCTTTTTTTTTTTTTTTTTTCAAGAAAGGCGACTGAAGTTAAGTAAATGCTAGAAAAGGGCTAAGATTTTAAAAAGGCTAAAGGGAGGCAGACCCCAGTTTCAACATCCCAGCCGTGCTACTTCATGTTCCTGCACAAAGCTGAACAGATTAACACTGGCTTTTCCTCAGGGAAAATCAGTCATATAATTCCTGCCTTGAGTGTCTCACAGACATGGGGGTGAATGTCCCCGTCCGTTATGTACTTTACGCAGTTTCCAGGAGGAACCCAGCACAACCCAGCACAACCCAGCACTACCCAGCACTACGCAGCACTCGCAGCAGCGAGTTCAGCTGCAGCCCCACTGCATTTGTAAAATGCGGTTTTCTCTGCAGCTACATGTCCGAGTGCCAGGAGCATGTGTCAAGCAGTCCTTATCTAAAAGCAAGCATTGTTTCAGTCCGGAGGAGATAAAACCTCCCTACTTATCACCCTGTGTTTATGAGAGCTAAAGTAGCATTCATATGCAGTGCGGGGCTTGCAGGGAATTACTGGCCTAGATGAGATTTCAGAGATATTCCTACAATTCAAACCGGCTGTGCTCCAGGGCTACGTGCAACATGCATTACCCATATAATAGCTTCCATTGTGAAAATGATGGAACCAAATTATTACTTTGATATAATCTAACAAAGACATCTGAATGCAAGTATGCACATAATTTGTGGTTTAGCTTTTTCTGAATTTTAGCGCTTAAAAAAAATCATCTGTGAGGTGCAAGACTTCTTCATAAGTTACTAGACTGTAAACAAGGACAAGCATATGTTAGATTGATTCTGACATAATTAAATAAAGCACCTCTGCTTTAGTCAGTACACAACTTATTAAGTTGCTCACACGCGTCTCTATGTAATGCTATGGAAAGGGAACTCAGATTTTTGCAGGTGTAAAGGTGGTCTGCTACATTGTATCTGAAACAGGTAAACTGAAGCTCTTATATAAAAATCGTAATTGACTACAAAACAAAATTATTTCCTTCAGAGCTCTAAAAATCTAAATTCACAAGCAGAAAGTTGAAAATTTTCTTCCAACTTCTTCCAACAACTGTTAGCTGAATTTGTCAGTGTGATGGTTGCCATGTGGCTTTCAACAAGCTGTACAAACGAAAAGACTGTAAACATAGGCAGTTAAACAGGCCTGGGCAGAGGAGGTCTATGGGAGGAAATAAAAAGCTCTGTAAGAAAAGAAGGAACGGGAAGAAGGAGGTCAGTGAGGAGTCCCATAGCTCATACATTCCTCCAAGTATGGTATGAGCACACAAACCCCGTAGACCTGACAAAATCAGTGGCTACAGGACACCAATTCCACTTTGTGACAACTTCTGAGGTTTGAAAATATGCATCATTCCTCTTTGGAAGTGGCACAAAAACTTCTGAAGTGTTTTCACAAACCTGGTTTGTGTAAGAATGCTGTACCTGGATCAAAAATACCTATTTTTAGTTCTCCCCAGCTCTCTTTCTTGTGTTTGGAAGTGACTTCACAAAACTGTTTATTGAAAAAGTTATTGAAATCAATATGTTTCGGTAGACTGTTTTGACTTCGACAACATTTAATCAAATGACAAATAACATTTAACCAAAAATACATATAATCGAAGATATATGTAATCAGAAATGATCTCAGCTCTATTTGCTAGGCATTCAATCACTGCAGTGTTACAAGAAAACGGAAGATACGTTGGGTTCCACTGGTGTCAAAGGCAATTTTGAACTTTGATTCTTTGAGAAAGCTTCCAACCCCAGCAAGAGAAATACAGACACCCCCAGGCTGTAAAGCCACTTCACCAAACAGGGATAGGACATGACACAAAATTTTATTTTTATCATTTGAAGAATCAGTGAAGTTAAAATACCCCCGCTCGTTCTCGTAATGTCGTGGTATCTCACACGCTGCCGGAAGGGATGGACACAGACAAGTTCATTGGGCCTCACCACCGACCGCTGAGCATCTCCTCTGGGTTTGAGTTCCCCGGAGCGCAGCCACGACTATACCCCCGCTGGCCACCGCGGCCCGTGTGGGCTGCGCTCCCCACGCTGCGCCGGCACTCGCTGCTGCGGCACCTCGCGCCGGCCGGGGCACACACAAGCCTGAAATGCAAGCGACCTGGGCAGCTAACCACAGCAGCAAGGACCTCAGGAGGGCAAGTTTGGCCCTTTTTATAGTTAGCGGAGGATATCCATTCTACAAGAGTATGAAACAGGAAGGAAAAGGTGGAGAAAATTTCACTAAAAATTGAAAAATTGAAAAAACACAGGCATGAGACAGAAAAAGCGCAGTGGAAACGATGCACTGTCTGTCCTTGCACGCTCACATGTAGCAGTGCTGCAGAACACTGCTGCCTTCCTTTCTTTTAGCGGTGGAGCTTTCTAACCACAGTATAGCAAAATGTTTTCTTCTAGTAGGACAAATATGTTTGTTATACTGAAGTATTGATCTAAAAACATAAGCCAGGCTGTGATTTATATGACAGGGTTGTGAAACTGAGTTAGTGTTGTGACTCTAAAAGACCACGTTTCTAAAGAGGTTTAGAATAACAATCCCTGCTTTTTCAGCTAAAATGGTTTAATCTCCTGGATGCCTTTAATGAAACAGACCCACCAGTTCTCCAATCGACAGTCCCGGGTTATATTTCAGACTTGGTGTTTAACCTTTAGGGCAAGTCGCTCGGTATCTGTGTTTCTGCTTATCCATCTGTCAAACGAGAATGAACATATTTACCTACCTCGGAAGGGTTTTGTGAGATGGACAGACCGCAGCGTGTTTCCTTCAGGGCCTGCAAACAGTAAGGGCAAAGCGTTCTTGAGGGACCCCGACCTGGCAAAGCTTTACAGGTGTGCTTACGTGTTACACGTGTGCAAGCAAACCTCACGCATACGGACTGAGACGTCCAGTGACGTATGTGCAAACCTGGGGCTGCGCTCTTCAAGGAGCCTCTGGACCACGGAAACCTTTCATTTTCACCCTCCGCGCCTCCTTCCCACCTTCTTCACCGTTTTCTGAGAGCAGCAGTCACAGCAGCAGGGCGAACACTCCCATCTCCCATGACTGCTCGCCAGCATTTATTTACTACTAGAACTTCTCCCTCGGTCCCGAGCGACCTTTGCTGCCTAATGATTAAGCCCGGGTGCCCCTTGCCGGAGCCCAACGAATTTAATAATTAGGTCAGAAGAGCCGGAGCAGGTCGGAGGTGACCGTTCGCCCCTCGCAGCCACTCTCGCCCGCCTTTTTCCCAGAGACTGCGGGGAGGAAGACGAACGAGCTCGGGCTAAAGTAAGCAGGGGCTCGGCTCTCGCAGCGGACCGTCTCGCTGCCGCTGGTCTCTGGGCAGGCCATGGCGCCTACGCTAATGAGAACCAGCCTCGCGGCCCGGCCCAGCCATGTACGGGAAGCACGAATATAAACATACTATATTCACAGGCAACGTGGTGGTGCAGGGAAACAGCTCTTTGAGCTGCCATCTAAGTGGCCGCGGTGCCCAGCCATCGATGTGGGGCAGAGATCGATGGCGGGCGGCCGGTTGCCACCGCTGCCCACCCTCGCCCTCCCCTTGCCGCCCGCCGTCCTCGCCCCCTGCCCCACTGGCTCCCCGCAGCCGGAAGGCAGGATTGGGTCAAAACCCCCATTCTCACGCTGTTTCCCTGCGCCAGCAAAGGGAGGGCAACGACCCCCAAGCGAGTGCCCTGGACGCTTCCCAAAACCCACTCCCAAGGCCGGGGAGCAGACGGGGCAGAGCCGCCGGGGGCTGCCACCCACCCCCGGAGCCGGGCTGCGGGGACCCGGGGGCGAGGGGAGCCGCAGCCCCCTCTGCATCGCGCCCCCGCGCTTGGCTTCGGCTTGGACCCGCGTTAGGGCAGCCCTCGACGGCCTTCACCCCTCCGGCCTGCCGGGGCCCCGCGTCCCTGCCGCCCCGGCTCGCCCAGCCCCGGGCCGGCTTCACCCCCGACGGCGCCGCCGCCCCCTGTCCGGGGCCCCGGGCGCGGGGAGC
>NW_020450676.1:301878-363107 GCF_003343035.1 Apteryx rowi | reverse complement strand
TGGGGGCCGCGGCCCGGCGGCGGCGGGAGCGCTGGGCGCCCGGTCCCCCGTGCCCGGGAGCCCCGGGGCTTTGCGCCTGCGAGGCCGCCTCGTTAGCCGAGGTAACGAGAAAGGATGTGCGGCGGCGAGCGCAATCGGTGCTGCTCTCCGCCTTGCGCGGAGCCGTCTAGACGGCTTCCTGACTCGGAGCGGGGCTGGGGCGCGGGTTGATGTTTTGGCCCCCGCTCTGACAATATAATTACGTTTGTATGAGGTCCAAGGGAAGGGATGCAAATAAGGTTGTCGAGGGCGTCTTGTGGAAAGCACAAAGGTTTTTAATCTGTAAGCTGCAAGGAGCTTATTTCCGAGGCGGAACGGGTGATGGATAAGTATAAAATATCAATTGTACGGGGAGCTCGGTTAAAGTGAAACTAAAGGTATAATCTCCGGCTGCCTTCGCTGTGGAGACAATGGCACCGAGTTCTGTCACTTCGAAGGAAAACTACTGCCAACAAGAGCCCTGCTTAGCTAGCTATAAAACTTGGTCCCTTCATGTCCCGGAGTCACCTAATCTCTCCCCTGCAGCACTCACATGTTTGTTTTACTGTACTGCTCTTGCCTTCTTGCAGTACGACTTGATTTAACATGAAGTGAGTTTTGGAAGAGCATTTTTGGCGTGTGTCAGCACTGATCTTAGCAGGACTTCTTTAACAACATTAGCATCTCTGTAGAACAAAATAACAAAGGCCTGATTTTGTTGTTTTTGTCTCAAACTGTTGAAGTGTCAGGGCATTTCACAATAAAAAGCACCAGTTGAGAAGCTCGGATGTGCCCTTATTCCCAATCCTGCAGCCAGCATTTCTGTGTCAGTCTGGTATGTCCCTGGTTATTTCCGTACCAGTGAAGCAATGCGTCAGACTGTGCGTGCAGGCAGATGCCAAGCGTCCTCCTAGTGCCATGGGTTTGAACATGCCGCGTGCTTTGCAGGATTGGGCCTTTGGGGATTTTGGGGGGAGAAGGAGCAAGTCCTCGCACGAGGCGGTTCCCGTTTGGGACAGCATAAGGAGTCTGGAGCATGCGAGAGGGGACGCGTCGCTGTGGGTGCCAGCCCCGGTCGTGGCCCTCAGGAGTGGGGGCTGGTGGGTGCAGGCTGCCCAGCTGGGAGGATTTGGCATGCGGCATGCCACCACCGAAGCTGAAATGGGTGAAGTGGAAAGCGTGTGGCGCAGACCTGCCCACTCGCACATTCTCGCGTGATAAAGCGCCACGTGGGTCTCCCTCGCCTCGCCGGCGGGACGAGGCCGCCACGGCATCTGGCAGCGATGAGCTGCTGGGGCTCCCTGGCTGCAGCATGACCAGCTCTCGCGTGCTGTCCCTCCTTTGCCCCCTCCAGTCTGTCAGATCGTGAGGTCCTTTGGACAGGAACACTCTTTTTGCTAGGTTTGCATCCTACCTTGCAAAATTAGAATGGGGTAGTTTTAGGCATAACTGCAGCGTAAAAATAGTGTTGTTCATCAAAACAGTCATGATAGATTTTTGTTCTTCTGGTGAAGAAGCATCCAGCTTTTCAAACAGGCACATGCCAGACTTGTACCCAACTGTTTTTTAATGGATGCATCTTGTAGTGACTGCAAACTGGGTTTACATGCGTAGCTGGAGATTGCAATCCCAGGTGTAAGGATGCTGGGTTCAGAGTAAAGTTAACCCCGTGCTGAAAGGACCCAGACACTAGAGCACTGATGGGCCCTCGAGGGGCATTGAACCTCCCTGGAGGTATCTGTCATAGGGAGAACTTAATTTCCAAGCTAGCTCCTAAAAGCCAACATAATTTCACACAAATTTTTGAAGGTGCAATTTCCTGTGTGTGTGCATTTATACAGAGTCAAGTCAATGATTTTCCATAAATGTTGACTTTGATTCTAAATTCTATGAGGGAATATGTATTGCTGAAAGAGATTTCCTGAAACTGTAATTTAGATAGAAAACACACTTCTCATAAAACTAAAGTTTATTGAATTCCTGACATATTTTCCATCTGGCTTGCAATTTGCATTTAATTCAAAAAGGTAAATACACTTTATCGGTTAAAAAAAAAATACCTTTGATGCCTCTGGCAGGCAAAATGAGTGGAATGTGATACTGATGGAAAATACTCTTATCTGCAGGAAACAACTATTGCCCTTTGGATAAAATAGGTAAAGCTGATTATCTTGTTGTTTCAGGAGGACAAAAAATGTTTCATATGTGACTCCGAGGATCCCTTCCATGATGCTCTCAATCCCGATAGCCATCGTATTGAAAACGTGGTCACCACGTTTGCTCCGAATCGCCTGAAGCTTTGGTGGCAGTCAGAAAATGGTATGCAATTAGTCTGGGAACCGTTTGCAGGGCTGGGGATTGCTTTGCCTTCCTTTGTTTCAGGCTGCCTAGGTGTTTGCTCTTATCTCAAGCCTGGTAATTACCACTGCTGTGTGGGGGATCCTGCTGTTAGCAGAGGTCTGAGTAAAACTGGCTGCTTTTGTGCCTGCTGGAGCGCTCGCTTGTTTTGAACAAAGTCCCGCGAACTCTCCAGGAGTGCTGGAAAGAGCTGTCCGAGCGCTTCTGAACAAGCCTTCCCCAAAGAGAAAAGCTTTGCGCTGGCTCCAGCGTCGCTGTCGGTGCCGAGGGAGCGGGAGCATCTTCCAGGAGCAGATACCCCAGCAGCACCGCCGGAGCAGCTCTGCCGGCGCCGGCACGGGGACGCGTGCGGACGTGGGTTTCGGCCGCCCGCCGCAGAGGGGCCTGAGGGATGGCGAAGCCTCGGCTTCGGCCCCCGGCCCCCCGCCCTTCTGCCCCCGGCAGGAGCAAAGCACCGCCAGCCTCTCCTGCTGTGCAAGCTGCCGGGCTCCCCTCGCCCCAGTTCCTCTGCCGAACAACAAAGTGAGCACAAGAAACAAGTCTGCGAGTGGGAAGGAAAAAAGGCACATTATTTTGGTGGCTTTTTTTTTTTTTTTAAACCCTTTTTCTGTCCTTTACTCCTGTGCTCCTTCCTTTTACTTTTATGCTTATGCTTTTGGCATGCCAGGATATACAAAATAAGGAGTCTAGATTTTCTCAGACAGCAATCCTACCCTAAAACCCGTGAGATAGCTCCTAAAGCCAGACGGACAAGTTGGGATTTCTGTAAGTGTATTTGGCAGTAGCTATCTTGCTGTATGTTAAAATAGCGTGGTAATGTTTGCAACGTTTCTGTTGCCCAGTAAAGAAAGGTTTTCGCTAAATCTTTTTTAACCACTTAGATTAAGCTAACAAGCTGCTTGTCTCCAGTGATTCTCTTCTGGCGTTCCAAATAATTCATGTTTTTTGCAACAGGCTTGGCTTGGCAGCTTGGCAGTTCTTAGCTAATAAGGTCATGAAAATGTCCTTCAATGATAAAAAACAAATGATTCTTTCTGTCCAATTCATGTTTTCTTTCATTCAAGCATACAGCAGAAGGGATCATTGCTGCATATTCCACGGGAAGTTATAGCTGTTTGAAAATTTGAGCCTTTTATTGGTTTATTCTTTTCATTTCTTACTCTTCCTCCCCTCTGTAAATATTATTTGATTTTTTTTTTATATATTTCTAACCACAATGTAATTAGTATCCAGCTGTTTTGAGAGGTCTTTTCACATGACAAAATAATATTTCTGTTTTTCTTCCTTTCCGTATGGAGTCCTTCACCATATGTAGTCATACAGCATGGCTTGGAAAACCTCTTGCTTGTCACCAGTCAGAGGAAGACTTTGGTGATGAGTGAGAACCGATCCATCAGCTTCTGCCAGGGTAAATTAGCATGGTTGTGCTCCCGTCCTCCGCTGATGCCCATAGAGCTGGAGCCAGGTGTGAAGCAGAGCTGTGTCACCTCGTGCCACCAAGCAGAAAACCATGACTTGCTCACAGGCAGGCACTGATGTGATAGCTGGATTAGGAGTATTTCAAAACAGGCTGTAAAGTAGCAAGGTATGGTAGCAAGGATTTTTCCTTAAAAAAAAAGGCAGTGTTACTGCCTTAGGATGGATAGGAGAGTCCAGAGCCGGGGAAGAAGGATGGGAAATACTCCCAAACGGTGAGATTTGGGGTGTCAGGACTGCAGACAGTGGTGGATCTGCTGCTAGGAGAAGAGCTGTAGTGTGTGGGGACAGTCTGGGGTCACCGGTGAGGTCTGCCCTCCTGCATCCTCAGGTTTACCAGCCGCTGGGCGTAAGGGCGCTTTGGTCTTGTGCTTCGGGTGTGAAGTGTTTGCCGCGGACGATGGGCACGATTATCCCATGTGTGGTACAGCCTTCAGCAGGTCCTCGGTCCTCCCAGCAACCTTTGGAGCAGGTCCTCCCCAGCCCCAGTTTTAGCACTAACCCGTGTATCGCTCTAGTACAGCAGAGCCTAACGACAAAGAAAAGGGTCTGTCACCAGAGCAAAGAGCTTCTGGGGAAATTTTGGTGTGGAGGCTGACGGGTGTCCTTGTTTTCTTTTCTCTGCCCCTGCAGGTCTGGAAAACGTGACTATACAGCTGAACCTGGAGGCTGAATTTCATTTCACTCATCTCATTATGACGTTCAAGGTAGGGAAGCCGTAGCGTTGTCTCAGACCTCCAGGGAGCACTCGCTAGTGCCCCGTTCGCCATGCACGGGCGGCGTGACCCACCTCGCCGTTTCCCTCCTTCCTTGGACCAACAAGGATGTGTAAGATAAAATACTGTAAAATCCCCATATGAAGAAACAGACTTAAAAAGGTTCATCTTAAAATACTGTTGGCATGCAGGGGAGGGGCATAGAGACTGCTAGTTTCACATTTTTATTAGATACTCTGGATGCATAGATAACACCTTCTTTGGATAAACTCAAATCTCCTGAAACACAAGGAGATGAGAGCTCTCTTCTGTCATTCACATCCATTTGATATTTGGGATTTGGGCTTTGTTTGAGCTATTTTGCCTGAATTTTGGAGCTGTCAACCATTAACTTCTGTTGAAGTCGGGTAGGAAGGGAGAGTTGTGACTTGTGTTTAAACTTCCAAGTGTGAGAGGCGGCAGAAGGAATTGCACCAAAGGTGGATTTTACACTGTTTGTTTCTCTCTGTAGTGTTTGTGTTTTGGAAGAGCATTAGCAAAATCATATGGTAGCAAGGATTTTTCCTTAAAAAAAAAAAAATTGGCCTTGGTATCAGTTTTCTTTTGGCAAATGGAAAGGTCTTCAGGAAGAACGAACATCTGTACACAAAGTGGCTTTGTTTCTGTTCAAACAGATGTCTTGGAAGGGCAGATTATCTCCCGTGTGTCCTAAATCACGGCAAATGCTTGTGGCAACCTTCAGCTGAGGTTGCAGGGACTGCACTTCTGCAGCCCCAATCCCCGTGCTTCGCACATGAACAAATTGGTCTTACTTGCTGGCTTTCGAGGAGAGCTGCTGGCTTTCTGCTGCGTTGTTATCTTGGGTGTCTCCCCCTGCCCAACTCCGTTCCAGCAGCGCATGGTGGCTGTGGGAGGACGGTGTCCTCTTCTGCCACCCCAGCCAGGGACTGCTCCACTGCGGGGAGCAGCAGACACGGGGATGGGGACCGTGGCCATCCACGCGGGTGCAGCGGGCATGTGAGCGCAGGCTCTGGCTGAACCTACCGTGCCCCCAAGACGTGTGTGGAGCTGGTGGCTCGGCCGGTCGGCAGGCAGATGCACCGAGCACAGAGGGCTCAGCAGACTATTCCCGCGTGAAACCTGCTGTGGAAGGTGCAGATGTTGCATGTGCGCGTTTTTGCTGGTGTCAGGATTTCCAAACCGAATGTAGGTGGGAGGCATGACCATCTGAAGCGAGGCCAGAGAGGGGGTGGTGGATGGGGACATGCATTAGCTTGGGGCAGGGAGGACACGGCTGGCCAAGGAGGCAAGCGCGGGAGGGATTCGGCCCATGCCAGGGCCGTCAGGGCTGGCAGGGACAGGGCTGTGGGGCACCGGGGGGAGGCCTGCCAGGGAAGGACGGTTTTAATAGTGATTTGTTGACTACGTTTGTGGGATTCACACTTGAGCTGCCTCACCTCTGAGCTGCTACGTTTTTCCTTTGTAAGATATTTGTAATATATTTTCAACCAGAAAGCAGAAAAAACTTTCCTTCCAGCTGTGACAGAAGTGTTTTTGTGCTTGGCTCTTTGAGCGTCCTGTCTGAAAACGTAAAACTGATGAAGAGGCTGTTGTTGGCATTACCCAGTTGGTGCAAGATGGGTGTTAAATTGATATTTGCATTTTGAAATGCAGTTCATAAATTGAAACATCAAGATCATCATAGGATTTTTAAATTAAAGGGTAGAGATTAAAAATCTTTTAAAATATCTCAGTACCTAATTCTTCTTGAGTTGAATACATGTAGCTAAGAAGGAAGGCGGTTTGTTTGAAACAAATGGAGCCTGCCAGCCTTTGGTCAAAGCCAGCTCAAGCAGGGTCGCTGGGACACGTGGGAGCCGAACGCTGTAGGAATGCATGAGCTGAACATCTTGGTCTCCTTCAAGAGGAAGGTTTTCCTTAGTGCAACACAGAGGACAGCTCTTAGGGCATGCTGAAAGGTAGAGTGGACAGACAGAGAGAGAGGGACATTAAGCCTTTTCTGTGCATCCCAGAGAACTTGCTCAGCAAGAACTTCTGAGAAAATCAGCAAGCCCTGAACGTGGGTCGCCAGCTCTGCCCAAGCCCCCCAGTGGGGCAGGGGATGGGGCCCATCAGGTTTCGACCAGCTCCGAAGGCGGGAGATGAAGTGAGGAGTTACAGCAACCCAGGAGGCTGTATTTCTTTCTAAAAAGAGTAGAAAACATCATTTTGTCTCCCTAATGCCCTACTTCAACCTGCAATTTTGAAAAGGGATTTGGAATCAGAGAAACGTAGAAGTTTGCTCGTTGGTTATATGCGTATTTAACAGCTTGTTCTTTGGAAAACTAAATGCCATCTTTTTAAAGATAGACTGGTTTGATGCGGTTAATTTCAAAGAAGGTGGTGAGCTGCCTCTGAGCAGAAGGTAGAATATCAGTAGTAAAGGATGAACGGCCAAATATTGGAAATATTCAGTGCAGAGAGAGAAAGCTTAAAATCCAGTCATATGAATTGCTCATACTTATAGGTGCTGAACGTAAACGCAAGTGGTAATGAATAGAATACAATCTCTTCTGATTTTCTTATTGTTAGACATTCCGTCCTGCTGCAATGCTAATAGAAAGATCATCTGATTTTGGGAAAACATGGCAAATATATAGGTATTTTGCATATGACTGTGAGAGCTCATTTCCTGGAATTTCAACTGGACCCATGAAGAAAGTGGACGATGTAATTTGTGATTCCCGATACTCTGACATTGAACCTTCAACTGAGGGAGAGGTTAGAGTGTTTTTTTTTTAAATTTATTTTTCATATAGACTTTTCTCCATACAAATTCAGATTCTCTTATTTTTAAAGCTGAGTCTTTCATTCTACTGTTTTTCCTCCAGGTAATATATCGTGTTTTAGATCCTGCTTTTAGAATTGAAGATCCATACAGTCCAAGGATTCAAAGTATGTATGCAGTTACCTTCCAGTCACATTTGAAAGCATTTCTGGATTTATTTACTTACTGTTAAAAGCTAATAAGCCAAAGAGTCATGCATTAACCCAGAAAATAATTTTGAAATCAGATTAATTTATTTGTAGTATGGCTTTTCTTCCTGACTCAGACGGTGATCTCCTGGGAAATTAAGGAACAGTGTTGTCAACTCTAGTGATTGTTCTTACACATATCATTGTATTTGGTCCTTTTCTTCATTGATCGGGCAGTTATTGTGATCCCCTAATTGTGCAGTGTTCATAAAACAAATAAATAGAACTACAAAAATATTTATATCATTTTGCATTTCTAGCTAAAATCAAGGTTTTTATGTTTTATTATGTAGAACATCTAAGTCATGACTTTTAAATGATTGCCCTTGGTATTACTGAGTCCCCACAGATCTGATTGTAAACCAAAAATGAACGTAACAATCTTTTTACAGTCATTACAATCAAGGAATGCAGACGTGCAGTTACATTGCTGTAGTGCGGCTAAAAGAGATCTTCATTAGGCACCTGGCCTGAGCAGGGAACTGCAGGGTTTGGCCTTAAACCTGACCTTGAATTTCATTTTCGTTCTTAGTTTCAGTTAGTGTCCTTCAGTGTCAAGTTAACTGGAGCAGAGGAAAATAACTGAAATAGAAGAGTATCTGCTAGTGGCTATATCAGTTGCATGTTTTTTAACCAAAGTTTTAAAGGAGAAACTATGATACTGTGCTTTCATTGGCTTAAAGTGCTACTTCAAGCCCAGTTTCAAGCCTGTAAGAAAACACAGGCTTAATAACATCAAGTGTACAAGTAGATTGAATTAATTACTGGAATTTTGTCTTCCCACAAATTATCCTGTGAGAACTTTTACTTTGTGTTTGGTTAGTGATAGGTTGTTACATCTTTCAGCAAAATATAACGTTAGCTAGGAAAATTGAGCATATAAGGAAGAAAAATACACTTGTGTCTAGTTTTCAACCAAGTTTTTTTCCAAAAGACTCATAATTCTTAAATCACCTGGTCTCCTTGTCAGCAGTTCCTTAATATCAGGTCTAAACTAACTTACATAGTGATTAACCTGTAGTAAATCAATGCAATTTCTGGAATTTGGGAATATGAAGTGATGTGATTTCAGTGATGTCTAGTATGTGAGCCCAGAAATCCAATCTGATATGATGGGCTCTCAGGAAGAGCGTGGTCTGGGAAGTCATGCGTTGTTCAGGCTGCTGCTCTCCTGGCTTCCTCCCGTTCAGTGCAATATCTGGTAAATGATTCAAAACCATGGGTTTTCTTGGTGTTCCCTGCAGACCTCTTAAAGATCACAAATCTGAGAGTCAAATTCATCAAGCTGCACACACTGGGAGATAATCTCTTGGATTCAAGGATGGAGATCAGGGAGAAGTACTACTATGCCATTTACGACATGGTGGTTCGCGGGAACTGTTTCTGCTACGGACATGCCAGCGAGTGTGCGCCGGTGGACGGCTTCAATGAAGAGGTGGAGGGAATGGTAAATATTCACACTTTTCTCCGCAAAACCTTGACTGACTTTGCCTCTCTTAATCTCTGAGCAATGACATAAAGACATTAAAGCAGGAAGACGACAGGGACTGGCTTCTTCCCCCACCATGATTACCAAGCAAGGAAACCATTAAAATGATCTTCATCAGTGAATATTTCTGTCATTATTGGTGTTAATCAAGCACAGAGAGCTCAGATAAGTTGAAAATTATTTTAGCATCCTGAATTTCCTTTTCTAATTATGTTAAAGAACTGATGAAATTAAAGGCAGCAATGCAGAAGGAGAATTACCTGTGTGCAGCCAGAGATGAGTCTGTTGCTTGACTTGGTTGCCCTAGAGTGACCGTAAATAAGGGTGTTAAGGGCTGAAACACCTTCCTGAGTCAAGTAAGACCTGCACTTGTTTGGATCCTTATCAGCTGAGAGGTGGACCATCAGTGTGCATAGCTGAAGGCATAATTAATTAACAGCAGGCTCTCAAAGAAAACCCTGCTGCCTGGGTTGTATGCTGTTGTGCGAGTGGCACGTCCCGTCTGGGCTCTGGTTGTCCCCATGATTTGAGCAGTAATAGGACTCCTGTTAATGAGTGAGCTATTAACAGGATGAAAACATGGAGGCACATGGGAAGGTGCATGGGTGGCCGTGGGACACTGGCAAGCAGGTACAGTCTGCTGCTCGGCGTGAGCATCTCTCTCCACCCGAGTGGCAGCAAGGTTGGCTTTCCTGCGAAAGTCATGGCTCTAGCGCTGATAGTCCCTGTCGTTGAAGGCAGCAGCTGTCACACTGTCGTGTGTGTGTCTGTGTTGTAGTTCTGTGCGTGCTGAACCCTTTCGATAGATAAAACCCATCCAAGATGCAGCGGCCTGTTATCTTTACTGAGGCTCCAAGAACCAAGGTGCTACTCAAAAAAAGGCGCTGGGCTAGAAGTGGCATGCTGCTGTAACTAGATACATGTTAATAGCTAATTAATAGCTAATCAACAGCTAATTATTAGCTCCAAGAGGCTTTTGGGATTACTTGGGTGGAACTGTGCTCCCCTTGTTCTTGTGTGAAAGCATTTATTCATGCATTAGTTCCAGTAAGAAGGACAATTTTTTATGGCTACATTTTTACCTAGGCAGGTGAAGGACACTCTGTGTGGCCCTTTATGTCCTCTTATGTGCAATTATATGCATTAAAGTATATCCATAAGTATAAGCAAAAGTATATCCAAAAAGCATATGCAAAAGTATATTGATTATATACTAGCTATGTTTTGAACGAACTGGAGAAGCCTGTTTTTTCTCTTCCTTTTTTATAACCAAATATATTACTCCCATTTTTCTGTTTTAATGGTAGGTCCATGGGCACTGCATGTGCAGACATAACACCAAAGGGTTAAACTGCGAACAGTGTTTGGATTTCTACCATGACTTACCCTGGCGACCAGCCGAAGGCCGCAACAGCAATGCATGCAAAAGTGAGTTTAAGTAAAATGCAAACCTGAGGTCCGATATTGTTTTTTGCTCCTAGAGTGTTACACGTTTCTCCATGAGGGACTTGTGGCATTTGTGACATTATGTAAAGTTCTGCACGTTCTTCAGTTGGCTTTAACGTGTCTCTTCTGCAGGCTCGAAGCTCCGGCGGGACCGGGCTCTGACTTTTTGCTTTTTGTCCTGTGTCGTAGAGTGCAACTGCAACGGCCACTCCAGCCAGTGCCACTTCGACATGGCCGTGTACATGACCACGGGGAACACCAGTGGGGGCGTGTGTGACGGCTGCCAGCACAACACAGTGGGGCGCAACTGCGAGCAGTGCAAGCCCTTTTACTTCCAGCACCCCGAGAGGGACCTGCGGGACCCCGACGTCTGTGAGCGTAAGTGCCGCGCCGCTCCCCGGGGTGCGCCTGCGTCGTGTCCGGGAATTCGGAGAATTCGGAGGAATTCCGAGAATTGAGAGGAGCCGTTCCTGCGTCTCGCTTGCCCATCCCTTCGTTCAGCTGGTGCAATGCTTGTGAGCAAGGGCTGACGAGGGACGGATGTTATCTTGGAGATCTTGAGCCTGGCTTGGCTTTTTTTTCTCTTCAAGAATCTGGAAATTTATTTGGTCTTTATACATTCAAACCGTGTCATGTTTAATGCTTGGAATAACGATACCCGCCTTCTGCAGAGCAAACGAGTTTAAGCAATTCAGTGTGAGAATTGGCCTTTTTTTTTTTTTTTTGGTAGCAGTTAATGTGTGCAATGCTTCCCTCCTAGCTTGCAACTGTGACCCAGCTGGCTCCCAGAACGGTGGAATATGTGATCGCTACACTGATTTCTCTACTGGCCTGATTGCTGGGCAATGCCGCTGTAAATTGTTTGTCGAAGGAGAGCGTTGTGACCTCTGCAAAGAAGGGTTTTACGGCCTGAGTGCCGATGACCCAGCGGGTTGTCAGTGTGAGTAGAAACATGTGTTCCTTTATGTGTGATCAAAAGCTCTTTGAGGAGCTGGTGGGGCTGGGAGAGTTTGGTTTGTGGGGTGGGGTTTTTTTGTTTGTTTGATTCCTTGTTTTTCTTAAAGGAAAAACATTCCTATGGATTTGCTGTAACTTGGAGGCCACCCCCCATTAGAATTCAGTTCCCCAGCTGATCCTCCTAGTATGGTCAGTGGAAATAGGAGAATCCTCCTTATACATTTTTAATTATAGGACTCTAAGCCAGGGAAATTTTGCTGGGATGGGTGGTGGGAAAAGTGTGCCATATATCTCTTTCGTGGGGAATTAAATATTTGCCATGAAACTTGCTTTAAATTGGACACTGCATAAAATGTAACTAAATCCTGTGTTTTAACTTACCTATTTGTATTTCCCAATTATAGCTTGTGCATGCAATCCTCTGGGTACCCATCCCGGAGGGAATCCTTGCGATTCGGAGACAGGAAACTGCTATTGTAAACGTCTGGTAACAGGAAAGCAGTGCAACCAGTGTCTGGTAAGTAGCTTATGGTAAGAATAAATTAGAAAACGCTGGTGTGAGGGAGAGCAGTGTGCGGAAAGCGCAGCGCAAGGTCAGCCCACGCGCTGCCATCTGGAGTTAGGTGGATTTCCAGGTTGGGTGACCTACGGGGCTGTAACCTGCTGAGCCCTGCGTGGGTTGAGAGCCAGGTCCCAAATCCATGTAAATAGTGCAGTCGGGGAGCTGGAATCCTTTTTTTTTTTTTTTTAAACTATGTGGAAGAGTGGTTTTCTGGGCTTTCTCGTGCACTGCAACCTCTGGGAGCAGAGGAGTTTTCCTCAAGCCCCTTAGCTGGCTGGTGATGGGAGGAGGGCGGCGATGGGCTGTGTTTGGTGGCTGAGGCTCTGGAGGGGAGCTGCATTCGTGGCTCGTGGGGGCAGGCCAAGGTGCCTTGCACAGAGCATTTCGAAGCGGGGACGTGCCTTTGAGGCAGGTGGGGTTAGAGCAGCACCCCGTGACAGCGTTAGTGGTGTTTTGCTCCGCAGCCTGAGCACTGGGGTCTGAGCAACGACATGGATGGATGTCGGCCTTGCGATTGCGACCAGGGAGGAGCCTTGAACAACAAGTAAGTCTCAGCCCAGTTACTCTCTTAATCATTCACCCCAGTGCGTTTCACTTCATTTGCAGTCACAACACCCAGGGCTTCATGCGTTCTGGAGAATGGCGTTTGTGAGCATCTTTCCGCTCTGCTGTGCAGAAAGTGGCAGATTTTGAGTGCAGCAAGTGGTGATAGACGTATCCATGTCTTTTCCGTGCTAGAGCAGCCTCCGTTTGCACCACCAGTGTGGAAAAACACATGAAACTGGTTTTAGTGTGGTTGTGCCTTCACTGAACCAGGTTACAGACCAGCTGTGAGTTCATTTCCATCTTTTCTGTGACCATTGCATGATCCTTTCCAAATTTTGCTGTCACAGGAGCAGAGCAGGAGTCGGACTGTGCCACGGGAAGTCAGTCTGCTGCTCGGTTTTGTCCCGCGTTAGCCCGTGCACATGCGTGTCGGCACGCGCCGGAGGCAGATGCGTTAGCTGCCCGGTGCTGCTGCTGGGCTGCCACCGTGACGCTGCGCAGGGCGGGTGCGGAAGAGTGTCTTTGGGGAAGCGGAGCTTTTTCATAGGAAAACAGGTTTTGTAGCTGTGTCCATCAGTAAGTGTACGAAAAGTCCTGGCTGAAAAGCCTGGTCAGAGAGCTCCTAGGGTGGCCAGACTGTTCCTGTGATGGCGCCTTGCCGTGTGCTAGGTGAGGGCCTGACCCCAGGCTTTTGGCAGTGGCATGCTCCATCTCTTCTTTTTTTGTTGTTTTTTCTTTTTACTTCCTTCAGCAAACCTTTTGCAACGTCTTGCTTTTGTCCAAAATCTCAGACGTTTCCCGGCGGGGCGGGATAACTGCTTCCCTCTGGACCCCCTGGCCAGCGGGGCGAGCCCAGGACTGGTCGCCGAAGCGCGCGGACAGGACATCTGCGCTGGGGGTACCATGGGAATGTCCCACGCGTCGTCTTCCCCATCTGCTTCCCAGGGAATTACAGCCGCTGTGCAGACGGCGGCGGAGCCTCTGCTTCGGCTGCTTCGTGATGATTCCCCCTCCTTGCTCGTGCCCTGGGTGCATCTCAGCTAGGCCGTGCGCTTCCTTAGAACGCCATCAGCGCGGCCGCGGCCTGGGGGTGCAGGAAGGGGCCGGCGGAGGGCTGCCGGCCGGCCGCGGGGCCGGGATTTGCAGGCCGTTTCCCTCGCGCTGAGCCCCGCGATTGCAAAACCGTCTGGGGAGGGGGTGTCGCGGGCTGGCCCGGGCAGCGAGCCGCGAGCAGCGAGCCGCGAGCAGGTGCGCTCTCCCGGGACCGCGGCGGCTCCGAGCGGGGGGCTGCGCCGCCGCCGGCCCCGCCGCCCCCTTCTGCCTTCCCACTCCGGGGGGAAGGGGAGGCTTGCCCGAGCCAAGGCTGCGGAGCCGAGCCGCTTAATCGCGGCATTTGGCGCTCGCTCAAGGTGTGGGATGCAGCTCCTGAAGCGGCCGCATCTCGCCTGGAAGTCGGCCCCGGGGGAGCTGCGGAAGCGTAGCCGGGCGCTGGGATTGTTCCCAGGGGAAGCTTCCCGGGAAAACTGTGGCGAACCCTTCTGGGGATGGCTTCCCTTTCGGGCAGCTAGGACGCTCCCTGGCATCTTTTTCCCATGGAGGAAGCCGGGGAAAGCCTGCAAACACGGAGCTGAGCACAGGCACGAGCAGGACTGGGGCCCTTCGTTCCTTTTCCCTTGTGCAGGTTCGTGAGCACACTCCAGAGTAAAAGCTGGCTCTCGTGCAGAAGAGCAGTGTTAATAAAATTACAAGTGTTTTTTTTTTTTTTAGCATTAATTCCCTTTTATTTGAAATGACCGGAGCTTCATTTGTGTTAAAAGTGAACATTTGAGTTGAATCTCTGTAATTTCAAAAATAGTTTCAATTAAAAATTACACTTAGAATGTAGGCTTAAAATACCTGAAAATTTTATGTGGAAACCAGAGTGTTTTGACTTCAGAAAAGGCTTCTAAAGCAAACATGAGTTTACAGGAAGGGATATTTGTTGGTGATCAAAAAAAAAAAACCCTGCCTATGAAAAATTGTGACTAGTCCCATGCAAAATTAAAGTCTACCCAAGGACTCTTCTTAATGCTGGATGGCTTCTTTGAGGACAGTAAAACTAATTAACTACTAAACCTACTAAAAGTTTGGAAGTAAAGCTGTACTGAGAAAATGAAACGGCTCATCATGAAGCAGGTGGGGCTGTTCTGTGTCCCCTGAATAGACCTCCTTCATTCCCCGGGGTGACGGTGCCCTGTCCCACTGGAAGCGCAGGGGAGGGTCCTCCCCGTGCGCGGCTGCTTTGGTGCCCTGCCCCAGCCGTGCGGACAGATGGACAGACGTGCGCCGGGCACGGCTGGCGAGCTGCGGCCGGAGGCTGCCCTTGGCATGCCGGGCAGACGGGCCCCGGGGAACACCTTGAATCCGTAGCATGGAATTCCCTCGCCGGCCAAGCAGAGGAAACCATGCGCAAGCTGCCTGTTGGAAATGGTCCTGCCTGTGCTGGCTCCCAGCCCGCTCCTGGGGGTTGTTTGGGAGGTGATGGCTGGGATGAGCCAAAGCCGTGCCTGGCACCGTGCTGGCGTTTTAATAGCACCGGTGGTCGAGCCGCAGTGCCCGAGAGCACGCCCTGACGTGCTTTACCATGCTAGCGTAGACGTAGCTTTGCGTTCAGAAGAGCCGCTTCCCCCGGGTTGCTTCGAACGTGAGAGCTGGAGACGACTCTGGCATAGCCAAGACGTGTTGTGAACTCACTGTTCTTCCGTTGTAGCTGCTCGAGCGAGTCTGGCCAGTGCAAGTGCCGGCCCCACATGTTTGGACGTCAGTGCAATCAAGTCGAGCCTGGCTATTACTTCATTTCGCTAGACCATTACATCTATGAGGCTGAGGAAGCCAACTTTGGTCCTGTGAGTAGCAGTTTCCATGTGGCGGTCAGCACGGGTGTGGGAAAGTTCTGTTTAGCCACTGGGTGCTGAAAAAAGCCTATTTTATAGCTCGATTATTTTGCAAAGACAATGTGGAAAAACACAAAATTGAATCATATCAGAGAACTGTCAATCCATAGCTGTTCAAGTTTAGTATCAATAAATAATGCACTAATTTAGGGGGAAAGACTATAATTTTGCTTTCTAAACCTGTTTCTTTGATCATTGACTAGACAGTGTTTCCTGCCTCATTGCATATGCACTCACTTCTCTTTTCCATCTTATCTCAAGTGTGCTGCGATACCGACACGGGCTCTGTTCTTTGTTGCCACTGAAACTGGAGAGAGGATGTTTAAGCACAGTGCCATCTGTTTTGGAGTTTCCGTAAATCAGTGGGGTTTCTTTATTAATGACTAAAAATACAGCTGATTGTGGAAAAAAACATTTTTATAAGTGGGGTTACCTCTGGTTTGTTTTGCCCACTGGTCCCACACATTGGGGTCTCTGGCTCTTTCCATTAAATTAGCGTGCAGCCTTGCGTTTAATTCATTAATGGCAGCTAGGTGATTATATCAATTAGATTTGCCTCCAGCCAGGAGACATGGAGATGAGATAATGGTTTCTGTAAAGCAGCAGATACTAGTCTGCCTTTAATTGGGGCACTTTGTCCTAATTTATTTAATTCAGGGAAAATGCAGTCACGCTGCAGTTTCAGCCAAAGCAGAGTGTTTTTGCTGTTAGACCAATGCTGAGAGCAAGGACAGGGTAGAGCAGAGCGTGGACCGCAGTGGAGGGTGTCCTTTCTGTTTTCTCCCGAGAGCGGCATGCTCTCTCCCATCCCGCCTCTGGTCTTTTCTGGAGAAGTCTGTCCCTTTGTGCAAAGCCAGAGGGTGGTAATTTATAGGCAGACTCTCTTCAAAGAGTGTGGGAATACATGGAGGGACATCCTGAAGTGATATATATATTGACATTTCCTTACATTTTATCCCCTTCTACTGAAACAATTTCCTTAGGAATGCACAGGATGTTATTTTATAGTGGGAACTATTCATGGATGCAGATATATTTGAAACAGGAAGTTTGAGTGTCAAAGATGTGCAAGTTCTGGTGCCCTTTTCCTCTCATTGGCTTTGTATAAATAGCAGATTAAAAAAAAACCTATCATCTCAGACTGAAGGGAATAGTCACATATTGATTCGTTATGTTTAATGTCAATGGATAATTAGGATCTTGGTTATTTAGTGACACTCTACTCTTGACAGCCAGGGTCTGCTTTTAAAGTGTTGCCCTGATCAGTGGTTTGGGTTGTCCTGGCACAATCTAGTCAGGAAGGAATTATCATTCAGGTTGGGCAGTTAGTGCAGCAGTTAGTTATGTGCCGCTGCATGTAAATCCTACTGCTATAAATATGCGAAAGTCGTTAGAGCACATCAGTTACATCCTGGATTGGCACCCATAATACTTCTGTTTTGGGTGAACTAAATGTCATAGCTGGTCAATGAATTACTCACTGCAAGTTTTTAAATGTAATTGTCCTTTGTAACAAAGAACTGGATGAAGAGTTGTGCAGTGTTGTTATTTTATCTTTCTTTCTCATACTGTATTGCTAAGCAGAAGGGCAACGGGTGCACGCATGTGTGTTTAAAGCAAACTTTATGTTCTCCAGGGTGCAGGCGATGGATGTAGCGACCCAGGAATGATCTGTCAACACCAGCTCACCAGGGCGGGCGCTCCAGTGGGGCTTGGTACCTCTTGGTTGCTACTGCCGTGGGAATATTTGCATCTAATTTATCATCTCTGTCCCCTGTCGCTGTAGGGAGTAAACATAATAGAGCGCCAGTACACGCAGGACCGCACGCCGTCCTGGACTGGCGTCGGGTTCGTGCGCGTCCCGGAGGGGGCCTACCTGGAGTTTTACATTGACAACATCCCCTACTCCATGGAGTACGAGATCCTGGTTCGCTATGAGCCGCAGGTGGGTTGGTGGGTCGGAGCGTGGCAGCCTCCTGCGGCGCAGGCTGTCCCTGCGCGTGCCCTGGGCTCCCTCCTGGAGCGACGGGAGCTTGGTGGGGCGTCCAAAATGCATGAAAATCCAAGGAGATTATTGCCATCACTAGTATTATTTGCTTTGCGATTTTAATTTCCATCATTATTGTGGTGTTTTAACTGTGCTGATGGTATGCCTACCGTTTAATGAGCAAATTAAAAAGTGACATGTCCCTTCAAGGCAGATTACACTATAAATTTGGCGTCAGCCAGACAGGCTGGGTGGGAACACAGTTACGTGACTTAGCAGACAAATCACCCGTCTTGGATATCGAACGCTCACAGCCAGGAGTTTGCGAGCAGCCAGTTTTGGCTGTGGATAATTCTTGGGTGGGAGATGAAGAGAGAAACCTTAGGTGAAGGGAAAATCCTCTCCTAGAGCTTGGCGTGCGCCACGACCGTTGCGCACGAGTTTGTGTTCTCCCTGGCCTATGCTCTGGGTGCTCTCGGCAGCTTATGGCCATTGCTCCATGCTGATGATTTTTTTCCCCCCAGTTGCCAGATCAGTGGGAAAAAGCCGTTGTCAGCGTGTCACGGCCGGGCAAGATCCCCACAGGTAGCCGATGTGGCAACACGGTTCCTGATGACGACAATCAGGTCGTCTCGCTCTCGCCCGGCTCCAGGTCAGTATAACGGGACAGGCCCGAAAGAGAAAAACCTTTTAAAAATCACCAGATGGCAAATTCACCAAAAGCAGGCAACTGTGAGGCACCCAAACCCTGCTGGATGAATTGGCCAAACTAGTTTCAGTCCATCTGCAACAAGTAGGCATCAGAGTGTTTTCAGTTTGCCATTGCCTCTATGAAAATGAGTGAAATTTCATGTCAAACATTTAAAAAATATATTTTATATTGTGTCAGTAGATGCAAAACTTAATTTTTTTCTGGTTGTCTGATTTGCTTGTTCATTCAGTAAATGAAAAAAAAACAACAGTATTTGCACAACCTGCGAGTGAATATTGGTATGATTCTTCCCATCGCTGATTAGCTTTTCCGGTTCTGATTTACACAAGCCCCAAACCACCTCTTTCATGTCGTACTGTTTGTTCTCTCCATTCTTGGCTGCTTTCTCTTATCTCAAGTGCTTTATAGGGCCGCCTAAACAGTTTTATGGCGCTGAACATTGGAAGTAAGACTTGTTTCCTGTTCCCAATCCAGATACATAGTTCTTCCCCGCCCGGTGTGCTTTGAAAAGGGCCTGAATTACACAATCCGCCTGGAACTGCCCCAGTACTCCTCGGTCGATACCGAGATGGAGAGCCCCTACACGCTCATCGATTCTGTGAGTAGAGATTACCCTGGGGATGCTCTGATGCCAAAGGGTATTTGACATCCTGCGGGTTGGCTTCTCTTCTGGAATGCGTCTGTGTAAATCCAAAGGAATCAGTTTTATAAAGTTGTTGCTTATGGCTGAATCTAGATTTTAATTGAAAATTTAAACCAACATAGACTTCTTCAGTCTAAAAGTGTATGTTGTTTTTCGGTTAAGAGGCTTTTGCTTTATTTTACAGGATTGTAGTGGTTCCACAGAGCTGAACTTTTACAGTAGTTTCTTTGGAAAGGCTAATGTGTGCAATATATGTCATGAATATCAAACTTTTTTCGTGAATGGAGCAATAAAATACGAGAATTTGGTAGATACTAGAAACTATTACACAAAAAGGCGTAAAAATTCTGTCATTTCCCTGCCGAATTTTGTGGTTATTTGCTTTTTTTTGCCAAAAAAGGGTGATAAGAAGTGGGATAATAGTGAATTTTCACAAAATTGGTGGACAGTATTTATAAATAGTGACACTTTGTCATTGTAAAAATTGTTTCGTAGCTTGTTCTCATGCCGTACTGCAAATCACTGGACATATTCACAGTGGGAGGCTCGGGCGAAGATGTGGTCACAAACAGCGTCTGGGAAACTTTCCAGAGATACCGGTGCCTGGAGAACAGCAGGAGTGTTGTGAAAACCCCAATGACGGACGTCTGCAAGAACATAATCTTCAGCATTTCTGCTCTCTTGCATGAGACCGCGTTATGTATGTAACTGCTGGCTTGTCTTGTAGGGCAAACTGCATCCGGAAACGTGGTGGTGATTGATAGAGTGACTTGCACGGGGAAATGCGTGTGTGATGGTGATGGAGATGGAGATGGTGATGGATGTGATGTCCTGTGCTGCGCAGGGTGGTACTGACCTCTCGCACTGCTTGTCTCTGCTCAGCGTGCCAGTGCGACCCCCAGGGCTCACTGAGCTCGGTGTGTGACCCCAGCGGAGGACAGTGCCAGTGCCGCCCCAACGTGGTTGGAAGACAGTGCGACAGATGCGCTCCCGGCACCTTCGGCTTTGGCCCTAACGGATGCAGGTGTACGTTAAACCTTTAACTCTGAACTCGCTACCATCTGCCCATAATGGTGGTGTAGCGCAGTGGGAGGGAAAGAGCCGTCTCGAAGGCTTCCCTGCGGTTTTGAGGCAGATCCTTCGGGCCGTTTTGCTTAGAGAAAACCCTCACTGACATGAGGCCGAGCTTTGCCGGAGGCGGGAGAAAGGGCGGAAACGCGAGCGCTGTCCCGCTGTCGTTGCAGCTTGCGAGTGCCATCTCCGAGGCTCTTACAACGCCTTCTGCGACGCGGAGACGGGCCAGTGCCACTGCTTCCCCGGGGTGTACGGGCGGCAGTGCGACCGCTGCCTGCCCGGCTTCTGGGGCTTCCCCAGCTGCCAGCCCTGCCACTGCAACAGCCACGCTGACGACTGCGACCCGCACACCGGCGCCTGCCACGGCTGCCGCGACCGCACGGCCGGCCACAGCTGCGAGAGGTACCGCGCGCCCGCGCCGCCCTCCGCCCCATGCGCCTGCCGGCACCCCCCGCGACACAGCGCGGCGTGGGTACAAATCCGCGGACGTCGGTGAAGAGGGAGGAGATCCGGCTGTGCCTGCGGCAGCCCTTTCGGGGGATCGCGTAGCCCCACATCCCGTGCCCGTGAAACATCTTTCCTTTAGTGGGCAGAGAAGAGGCAGCGCGTCACCAGCAAGTGGGACGCCTGCATGAAGGGAAGTCATGGCTCTGTCCCGGAGCGGCTCCTGGAGGTGACGCCGTCCTGGAGCGGCCAGGAACCAGCTCTTCCCCAGAAAATCCTTCCTCCGGTGCCCATGGCTGACAGGGCTGGCCGAGGGAGCATCCCGCAGCACTGCAGACCGTGCCAGGCTCCTGGCTGTCCTGCAGCAGCAAGGGAAACCAGCAGTCCTTCCTCGTGAAATGCAGAATATCTCTAAACGGGCCGCATTGTTCACAAGTTTGCACACCTGACGTGTTACAGAAACAAAAAGCATGTGTGGGGGCAGGTCCTGGGACCCGGCGCTTGGTCTCCGGCCTCAGCCGCAGTGCTGGGGCTACCGGAGCAGGATGGAGCAGGGCCATGGTCTTCCCTGTGGGTTGGCTGCATGGCATGGCCTCTCCTCTCCCAGCGGCATCTGCCCGGATGCCAGAGCGCGTGTTGCAGGACCCAAGAGGCTGCAGAGTGGATTTCTTGCCCTCCTGCAGTGTTTGAAGGTTGGAACTTGCATAGTCACAACATCGCTTCGGCGATGCATCTCCTGCATGCTGTGTACCCCTCACCTAGGTGCCTGCCCGGCTACTACGGAGACCCTGTCCTGGGATCGGGCGACCACTGCCGCCCTTGCCCTTGCCCTGATGGCCCCGAAAGCGGACGCCAGTTTGCCAGCGGCTGCTACCAGGATCCGGTCACGCTGCAGGTCGTGTGCGTCTGTAACGTGGGATACATAGGTATGGGCTTCATGCATGGAGTTAACTGGGTTTCAACCTCTTGGTGGGAAGGGAATATATGTTCACGTGGATTGTCAGACGTGGCCAGAGTACCAGCACCAACGTCGTGCTGTTGGAGGTTGACAGGGCACTTGGAAGGTGCGAGATCCAGGCTCGCCTGGATGATGCCTGGCTCTCCGCGAGTCTTGGTGATGGCAGTGCAGCGAGGGACGATGGGTGTTAGCAGAGGCGGACGGGGTGGCCGCGAAGCCAAGGGGACAAGCTTGCGGGCAAGGCGGTGCTGGGCAGTCCTGTACAAAGCCCCGTCCCTTCCTGAGCTGGGCTCTGAGCCTGTGCGCGTGGTGCCAGGCTCTACCCGTCCCTGCACTGCTCCCCAGCTATTAAGAGCTGCCACAACCTCTCGCTTTGAACACGACCCAATTAACTTCCTCCCAGGTAACGGCCTTCATTATCTCGTGGCAGTCTTGCCTGTCTACCGAGCTGTGTGTTAATGAGCTGCCATGGCAGTTCGTCCCCTGTTTGTTTAAACAGGGAGCCGCTGTGATGAGTGTGCGGCTGGCTTCTTCGGGAGCCCCGGCGAGGTCGGCGGCGCCTGCCAGCCCTGCCAATGCAACGGCAACATCGACGCCACCGACCCCGAGGCCTGCGACAAGGAGACGGGGACGTGCGTGAAGTGCCTGTACCACACGGAGGGCGAGAACTGCCACCTCTGCAAACAGGGCTACTACGGCAGCGCCCTGCAGCAGGACTGCCGGAGTGAGTGACCGTGACCGCGACGGCCGTGCCCGTCCTGCCCCTCGCGGCCCTCTCGAGCTCCTTGTAGTTCACCCAGGGCCGTTTCGGAGGGAGCAGCAGGCAGAAACCTGGTTATCTCCAGCCGGATTTGCGTGCAGCCGCCCCCCGTGCCAGCCGGGGAGCCTGCAAATGCCTGGGGCTCGGCCTGGGGGGAGCGGCTGCGGGCGGCTTCGGTGGGGGCCGTGCGGGGCCTCTTCTCGCTCCCCGCGCAGCCCCACGTGCTCGCGTTCGCCTTTGAAAACGTGCTCTTGGGGATGTTGTTCTTAACCTTTCCCGGTGGCTCCCAAGGCAGGATGCCCACTGCGTCCTCGGGAGCTCGGAGGAGGGTCGCAGCGTCCCGGGCGGGGGTCCGTGGCGCCGTGCGGGGCGACCCTCTGAGCCGCGGCTGCTTGCCTTGCAGAGTGCGTCTGCAACGCGCTGGGCACCGCGCGGGAGCACTGCGACGCCGCGGGGAACTGCCGGTGCGAGGCGGCCACGGGGCAGTGCCGGTGCCTTCCCAGCGTGGTGGGGCGCGCCTGCGACCGCTGCGCGCCCCGCACGTGGCGGCTGGCCAGCGGCGCCGGCTGCGAGCCCTGTGACTGCGACGCCGCCCGCTCCCTCGCGCCCGCCTGCAACGAGGTAAGGAGGGCGGCCCGTCTCGCCGGTGCCGCCAGGGCCTGCTCCGCCATCGTGCGCGGCGGTCCCGGGAGCGCTGCCCGAGCGGACGGCAAGTCCGCGCACCGCGGGGCGCGAGTGCCCCACGCGTGAACATGGAGAGCCACCAGAAGCTCACCCGGCAGGAGAAGGGGCCGTCTGCTGTTGGACCCGTGGCTCCTCCCGGGTGTGCTAGGGCTGGCTCCTGGGAGCGTTGGGACCCTGTGGCCCGGGCTGGGAGAGAGGAGGGGGCATGGGCAACAAAGTTATCTTAAATTTAATGGTCCTGCCCCACTGGCCACAGCCAAAGCCTCGTGTCCAGAAGCACCGGGAGCCCACCAGCTTGTTGGTGGCACCCACATGACTTAGGGATGCTTGGCCAGATATTTCCAGAGAGCTGGTTCTGGGGAAATAGAAGAGATTTTGGGCTCTGGGGAGCAGGTTAATCCCCCTTTCCCATTTTGGGGAGTGCTTTTGTAGCCGTGGAGCCTCTCGGTGTGAAGCCCCCTTTCTGCTGGAGGAGCTGGAGCTGGCTGCACGTGGGACTATTTGCCGTGAACTGCCACCGGTTGCCCCCAGGCGTCGGCCGCGCTTGCCCCTGGGCACGGGAGAGGTGCTGAGTCTGTCGCCTTCCTGTTTTTGGCAGTTCACGGGGCAGTGCCAGTGCATGCCGGGCTTTGGAGGCCGAACCTGCCGGGAGTGCCAGGAGCTCTTCTGGGGCGACCCCGGCGTGGAGTGCCGAGGTGAGTTGGGCCATGGGCCTGCAACGAGCCCAAGCGCGTGGCCTCTTTGGAAATGACCCGGTGGCTGATGGTGAGACACATCATCACCTCCCCGATGTGGTGGGACACCGCTCCCCGAGCAGCCCTGTCCGGCGGCTCCCCGCGGCATCCCCGGAGCCGCAGGGGCAGCGGGCAGTGCCCCTGCTGGGGTGAGCGTGGGGCACGCGCTTGCAGCATTAGAAACCAGAGAGGAAGCTTTTTGTCGTGTCCTCCTTAACGTCTTGATGCCTCTGTTAGGGAGGTGCAGAGAAGCACGTGGCGTTTGGGGCCTGCCTGCTGTGGGAACGGGAGATGCGACAGAGTCCTAGCAAGAGCCTGGTGTGAGATTTGCCTAACTTGTTTTATGCCTTATTGGACCATTATTTATAAACAAACCTATTTCTTTAGAGACTAACTCTTTAACTTTTACTTTGTGATGCTGTCAGGTAAACCGGTGTGGTAAGAAAACATTTTAAGCGAAGAATTTGGGTTTGAGAATTGTTCTGGAAATATATTTCCTTTGTCTTTTGAATTTATGTAGTAGAAGACGCCTGTCTCTGTTTTTTCCTTCTTGTTAGGGAGAATATGGTTGCAGAAATAGAATTTTTGATTTAGAAGATTTTCCTTTTATTTCAGATGAAAATAAAAGAGATTGGAGACCATACAGCTAGTCAGTCATAGCTACATACAACAAAACAGAGCGGCATAAAGCCGATTGTTTAGAAAACTGGATTCTGTCTGTCCTTTCGTTATAAACAAGTCTGTTCATTAGCTGGAAACAAACTTCAAACACTGTCCAGACCAGAACAAACTTGTATCTCTGATCTGTTTAAATAGGAGTCTTTGCCAGGAGGGTTTGCAGTAGATTAAGGTATTTTTTCCTGCAGGGAGGAATGTGCTTGCTGTGGTCTTTAATAAATCCTTTACAATAGAGATACCTTAGAGCCCATTATCTAACCAGATAGGAAGGTCACAGCTACTTGGTTAGTAAGATGAAAGGACTGTGGAATTGTCTTGGTTGCTGAGCACATATTAGGTTTCTTCCAAGCAAGCCGGCATTTTGGCTGAAGCTGCGTGTGTTCTTCTGACTGACGACGCTGACCGTGCCTTCAGTCTCCTAGTGCCCTGGGAAGGGAGAGTCTCTCCATATCAGCTGTCTCCATCAAGGTTTATTGATGAAGTCCATCTGCATACCTTATCAGCAAGATTTTGCTGCATACCAGCATTTCTGACCTTTCATTTAGTTTCTGCTGTCTTTTGAACATGTGAAAACCTGCTTTTTAATGTTTCTGAAGTAAAAAGAACAGATATTATTCAGAACCTATTTCTTCTGCAAAAACTCTGAGCCTTCCTTCCCCAGTCATCCCTTCTGCCTCCAAGTGACCCAGGAGATGTGCTCAGGTGGAAATGCTGATCTGCCTTCAGGACAGCATCCGCGGAAGGTGTCTGGAGTGCAGTGACCGCTGGTGCCTGGGACTGAGCTGTGGGAACCCGCAGCGTGGCTCCCAAGACAGGCTCCACATGCAAGCTTGCTCTTGGAGTGCATCCAGACCAACGGCATTGCGGGAATCTCCACTGGGCCCGGGGGGGAAAAATTCCTCCCTTCGCCCTCTCTGGTCTTGCCTTGGCAGCCTCTGAGGGAGAGAAAACACCTCATCTCAGCCCTAGTTTATTCCCTGGCTGATGGAAGGGTGATGTTCAGACCAGCATAAATACAACTTGAGTTCCCAGCTCTGCGCAGGAAGCAAGCAGCTTTCTGTGATAAGTGGTATGCAGAGCTAACTGCAAAACTGTGCTGTTTAAGGAGTTGCAGAGCAATGCCCATGGCACAAAGGTTCAATTTGGCCAGTGGCCAAGATTAAGCTGGAATTGAGGCAAAAGGGGGTTTGTCATGAAGATTAGCCTTTGCTCAGTGAGGGCAGGCTCCAGCTCTGCTGGAGGACACAGACGCCCCTGGATGTGGGACCTGCTCCGAATGGCACACTCACACTGGCCATGAAAGCCCAAAAAGCCACATTTTCTACCACATTTGTGAAGAAAATACAAACTGATCTGGAGTTATGAGAGAACTCTGAACCAGATGAGCATTTGATGAGTGGTCTCCATTGCTAGCATCACTATCTATGCTGAGATGTGGACACCAGGCGATCTATGCTGAGGTGTGGACACCAGGCCCTGGATCCTCCACTGGTCAGCGCAGAAGGTTGAAGGTTACATGGTGCAGCAGTCAAAGGATGCTCATGTCTGACCTCTTCACAGCAGATCTTCAGCCTGCAGCCAGCGATAGACACAAAGTCCCACTGAGAAATCAGGGGAGATTCTGTACTGCTCGCAGTGGTGTGACGGATGCCCTTTCGAATTTTTTAATTAACTAAAAAAAGAAAAAACCGTTGGAGGTTGAGCTTTTCAAAACTAGTGATTTCTGAATTCTCTGTGTCTGGGTACTTGCCCGGAAATGCTTCAGAGAGGGGCCTAAATCACCACTTCTTATCAACCCATCTGTTTATAGGCAGCCTGGATTGGGGCTGCAGCTGGTGGGCAGCAGCTGCTTTGCGAGCCGCGGCCCGCATGCATGTGAAGCGACAGTCTGTCCCTGAGCACCGCTTCCTCGGTGTGGCGTATTATCGTCACACTATGCAGGGGCCTCGTGCAGCCCAGCGCGGAGCAAGGGCTCATGTGAGCAGAAGTGCCTGAGAACACACTGCAGAGAGCACCTGAGCCTGTAGGATCTTGGAGACTGCTTACCCCATATTTTCAAAAAGCACAATAGTTGGTTACTCGTTTAATTTCACATTATGCCTAAAAACAGAGCAAGAGAAGCACAGAAGACAGGGAGAAAGCCCGGCATGCCTCTTTCTCACCCTCATGCAGGTCCTGATGAGGATTACACTGAGCAGGAGCTGAGTTATGGCTCTGCCAGGAGCATGGTCTGCACAGACATCAGGTCTGGGAGATGCTTCTAGCTGTTGTTTAATCTGGGAGCTATATGCAACTCTGGGCAAGCATGCATGTGAACATGTCCATGTGCATGAAACTCCTTGCTAAGGTAGTAAGTAGTAGGATTACAAGTTTCATCCAAGTCAGGTCTCCCAGGCATTCTCCTGGAGCTTTTCCAAAGCCTGGCACCCAGAGTGCAGGACTCGGCATGCCAAGCTGTACTCTGATCTCAACCCACAGAGCACATTTCTAGCAGAAGTCTCCAAGCCCCTGAGAAGCCTCTGAGATGTAGTGGAGTTGCACATGCAGCTTGAACAATGCACTTGCTTAGTATGGCTTTTCTGAAGTATATGCGAGTTATATAATATAAAGAAGATGGTGATTTTACTATCATTATTATTTTAATAAATTGAACTATCAGAACAGGTCACAGTTAGTAAAAGACACTGTGTGAGACTGAAAGCTAGGCTGTATTGCTCTATCCCTTTCCTTTACATGAAACAAACATCGTTATTGTTCTGTGCAGAACTTGAGTATCAAGCCCTATCATAAGAAATAGAATTTAGTTGAGTTAAGATGAAAAGATGTTTTTATCAAGTACTAGTTATAGACTGTGGCAGAAAGTTGCTTTTCTCAGTTTTAAGTCTTTGTTGAGCAGCTGGTGCTGAAATACTTGCTCACTGGAAATTATCCTGTTGTTAGTGAAGAATAGGCTTCACTGTCCGAATTTAGACATCTGAGTCTTAAACTAGTCGTGTAGGCTCCTTTTATAGGTGGTGGGAGAGAAACAAAGAGAGAAAGATCAGCAGATGTTTTATCTCCTTTAGACACACTGTAAGTGTTTAGAATGTCAGACAAATTCTATGCTAAAAGTGTTATAATTTGAACTTGAGTTTCCTAATTTTAATGGATGTGTGGTCTTAAAATATTGTTGTGTATAGTGGCTGTTTCCAGAAAACTGCCCTTTTGGCAAGGTCTGTTAGCACGTTAAAATGCAGCACAACTCTTTTAAATCTTAGCTGGCATCTTATCTTAACACGCATACTGAAAATCATAATGCTGAGGGGTTAGCCATATGCTTAGAGTGTAATTTGAATCAATAGCTGATTATTCAGAAGAAATTTGCTAACCCTGCAAAACTTTCAACCTTTCAAATTGCTGAATGGTTTTATCATCATCATGGCTCACTACCACCAGGAAGCGATGCCAGGAAATTGTGTTTGAACAAGCCCATTGTTACTGGCCTGTGGAGGGGGTGGAAGATTTGATGCTCTCCATCAGCAGCTTCAAGCAGTAAAGAAAATATTTCTGCAAAAATAATTTCTGTTCTGTTTTGTGGAGGATCATATGTGACATTTGTACCCAGCCTCCTGCAATATGGCATTAAATGACGTGACTGTTACTGTTCAGCCCTTTCAGTATCTATTAGATCATCTCAGCTGTAGTATCAACCAGAGTGACACATCTTAGCTTAAACTTAACAGTATGAAAATATGCCACATATAAAAATCATAGTACTTTAAAAAATGGAAGTGAGTTCTAAATATTTGCAAGGAAAGGTACCGAAGCTGTTGGCGTAAGTGAAAGATAAAGCTCTATAAATGTCTTTGTAAGCTTGAAGCAAACCACTCAGCGTTGTTGCTTGCTTCGTTGGGGTTTCTTCCCTTAGGTGTTTACCAGGGTAAATTCAGTAAACGCACATGGGTGTTACTTTTATCTTTGAGATCAGGAAAGAATTTGCTAAAAGCGAAATGCAATGATGAAGATGATGTCAAAATTACCCGTAGACACTGTGTGTCATTTGTGAATAAATGATGCTACAAACTATCTTTGCTAATTAGCAGATCTTATCTAAACATTTTGGTTAGAAAATTTTCCTATCAAAAATGTGATTTCATTTAAATCATAGTATACCACAGAAGAATGTCATATTGAATTAAACACTGAGTTATAGAAAACAATACACAGTTCCAAATTGACATTTCAAAACAGTAACCGTTTGTTTAATTTAGAAAATGCCTCATTGAAAGCCCTCAAAGCTTTGGCCAGTAATTTCAAAAGAAGACTTTTTTGCCCTTCACTATTTTATTTTCCATGGGAGGTACTTTAGTTTCCTCCTCTGCTTACCCAGGCACAGATTTGATCTCTGTCTAACATTCATCTTCAAAGCGAGGGACCTGCTCTGCCTTGACTTGTCGTTCTTTATCCCGGTCTTCTTCCACCTTTCTGTATGAAAACATAATAATCAACTGTTTGTCTCGAAGGCCATTTCTCACCCAAACCAGTTGGGGCATCTAAATTTCTCATATTAAACTCAGCGTCTGTATGGTTTTATGGTGCAGAATGAACCACTTTTCCCAATTTCCAGACACATAAGCACAGGGGTGGCGTTTACGAGGAGCTTACAGGATTTTATGTGTTTTTCCCTATTACAGTTCTGCTCAGTGATGTATAAAGCCATTGCTAGCAACTGGATAACGATCTGCAATACTTCTGTATCCCTGGATGTGCCTGCTTGTTTCTAGTTCCTCTCGGGGTAAATTAGATGACCAGACATATGCTAAGATTGGATGTGATATAGCTACAGATATTCAAGTGTTACTTCGGATTTATGAATGTGTTGGTTAGAGCTGAAACCTCCAGAGCCAAGCTATACTCTGAAGAATATGAGATGCGTTTCCTTTAGCATGTTTGAGTACCTCAGAAACAAAACTGCCATAGCAAATGGCATCATTAATGCTAAAATGCTTGAGATTTGACTCACATGGTGGCCATAGGAGTGGCTGGAAGTCAACCTTGACCTTGTTGTAGGGCTCATTGCCCCTTGAAGGATGTGCGAGGGGGGGCAAAAACTCCATTGTGACTAGAAGTGATTTTGGTTTTGGTGCTTTGGGCATGGTGTGCTGAGTCGTTCTGGCATGGCATTAGTGCTATTTCAAGCAGGTGATATGAATCTGAAAGTCTCATGTTTTCATATACCCGTTTATTTGCCGTGGTAATTAAATGTCACATGAATCCTTTTGATGGAGGTGTGTCCACCATCCCAGATGGGTAGCTCAGCACGTGGCTATTCTTTTGTGAGCTGTTTGCCAGTCCTGTGATAGCCCTTTACAGCCTGTACCAACTAGGAGGTCCTCCTCTACTTTCACGTGGAGGCTCCTGCTGTCACCAGGGCTTTTGTCCCCTTAGGAGGAGGCGCTGACGGGTTTGTTGCAAGGGTCTGTGCCCCGAAATCACGGGGACACCAACGTGCTCCTCAATTCCTAGGATGCATTATGTGGCTTTTGCTTAGGCTTGCTTACCTCCTCACAGTAACTGGCTGCAGCTGAAGTCAGTAAAGGGTTTAAGCCCCACCAAGATGTAAAGGGAAGGTGCTCTGTGTAAGGCCCTGGGACTTGCTCCATGCTGGGGTGTGAAATAGGCTGCTGGTGGCAAGTGGGGCGCAGATATGGCCTCCTCTCTGCTAGAGGTCCAGGATGTGGTGGACATCCTGTTTCACACAGCGTTGGCCAGCAGAAGAGGGGTTGCTGTGGGTTTATGACTGCCTGCTTCATTATTAATGTGGTGTCCAGAAACCAAGCTGTGGCATCTGGTAGGGACTCGGAGACTGACTTTCCAGCGAGGAACGTAGATGGTTAAACTGTGGCTGGAAGAGCTTGGCGAGGGTCGTCTAAACTTCTAAAAAAGAAGATAAAAAAGTAATCAAGCACTGGCATGCAAAAGTTGTATTTATAAGATGAGGGGTTTCTTCACAGGATGTGGGCTGTGGGAGGAGTGGTGATGCTTTTTGAGGATTTCAGAAACACTTCAGTTGGTGTCACAGTACGAAATTGTCCGTGGGCTGTTGCTAGAGAGACCAGACCACGGAACTGTAGAAATGCATCCCAAATTTTCAAACTGGAAACAAAATAAAATCTTCTATTTTGTCTTACTCCAGTCCTGAGGAAGACTTTTTCTTGTTTTCCTTTAAACTGAGTGATTTTACTTAAAAATAGAGATAAAATTATCTTCAGTGTTACTTTTTGGTTTGGGAGATGGTGCAGTCCTGTGAACAGTTAATGACTTGGGAAGTTCGTGACAAAAAAGAGAAAGTGTGAAACCAACCCATTTGGAAGCTAGTTTATGTATGTTGGAGTCACGCTATTGAGCTAATGCAGAGCCAGCACTCCCTACTTCTGTGCTTGCTAGAGAATCCTAAACCGGAGAAATAACCCATCATAATTTTTCTCTCTGCCTTGCACAGTTTTCTCGTGAGTCCCACAAAGCTCAGTTTGGAAGTTTGACGGAATTCTAGAAATCTGATGATTCTTCCAACTGCTGTGCTGTATTTCGAATAAATTACTCCTTTGTTATTTACACTCTCTCTACAGGCAGCTGTGGAGTTTGGATTTCGACTTTGCAAATGAGTTAGTACTTAAATTCCCTTCTCCCCATCCCCAGCATTTTCTGGCTCCGAAGATTTTGGAATCCACATTATCATGTAAATGTTAGTGAAGTCTTGTCCTCTGCCTTCCCTCAGCTCGCAGGTATTCAGGAGTAGAATTACCAAAAGGGTGTTTTTTCACGTTAAGCTTTTTAAATCTGCAAGTAAATATAGCAATCTGATTTGCCAGCAACAAGTATTCATGTAACTTGATCAGATCCTGGGATCTCTGAGAAAACCCCACGCTGTTTACCCTCTTTCTGTACGGTGGAATTTGGACAATTCCTCATTATACTGAGGGCCTTAGTGGTTGCCAGAAGGGTTAACTGACCTCCTTCAAACAGGAACTTGACAGTTTGCCTGCAGGGAGCATATCCCATTGCAAGTTGACTACTTAAGCACTTTTGATGTAAAGTAAAAACAATCTCTTGTGTCAGAGTGTAATTCAAAGAACAAAGGGCCATTCTGCTCGATTGTGCAGGCAGCAGAAGTTATTTTTGTCTCTTGCCTATCCTACTCGCATTATACAAGAAAGTCATTTTGTTGAGGAGTGGTTTGCTCCGCTGAGGCTCTTTGAGTAATTTTTTTAACTGAAGACATTGAAGCCAACAATGTGCAGTCTTGAGAACTGCTTTGTGTTTTGCCCTTTTCAAGGGGCATGCTCATGTCATTAGAAGGGTCCTTCCCAATGTGCTTGGGGTGTCTGCATTGATTTATGGACCATTTTGGACCATTCATTTGTGTTAACTTCTTTCAAGGGTGCTTGGTAAATTGATGTGTAAGTGAAGGTTTTAATCAGGTATTACAGTCCTTTTCCTGGTTTGGGGTTTATTATACCATGATGGTAGGTAGATGACCCCCTGCATCTTTGCAAGGCCTCTTTTTTTGGTCTCTGCTGCCATCCCTTTAGTAAAAGCTTTGCAGGTTGGTAATTTCCTCTGCTTCTCCTGCCTGTGTAATGAGGGAGGAGGAGAGGTCAAGTGGAAACTGCTTCTTCTGACAGTGTTACTGTGTGCAAAGTGTGTCTGTGCTTTTAAAAATGACAGTGCATAAGTGTGTTAATCAAGTAACTTCTCTTCATAGTGGGCTGGTGCCAAATAAATGCATATTTCTTCTAAAAGCTTGTTAGGAAAGGGTGTTGCCCAAACCTTATCGGTCTGATTTGGCAAGCCACTGCTGGGTCTTACCTGACTAGCATTTAAAAACAGGCAGGTGTTGATAGTTGCAAAAATAAAATAAAAGTCCATTTCAGGGAGGTGTGAATACTACCTCCCAAGATGATCCTCAAAAACCTGTTAATGAGCTGCACTCTCACCTGACCATGACAAGCCGTGTGTGTAGCCCTCTTGGTCTTCAGCACCCGCATCGGCAAAGACGCCCTTCTTTCCCCTCAGACAAGGTTGCCTGTTAGCACTCTTCTCTGTTTTGCTTCTTTCTCTTCTGCTTTTCACTGCCTGATTTTTTTTACCTGCTCTGCGTACCCAGAACATCAGCCTGGCGCCCAACTGCTACACGCGTGTCAGCCACAACACGGGGCTGCGGCGTCGCGATTCCCCCCACGTCTGCCTGGGGCGCTGCCGAGCCAGCTCCCGACCTCCGCGCCGAAGCTCTCGCTACGGCTGTTAATCCGTAAAATTGTCATACGCTTCTTTGAAGCCACGTAAACTTTTAGTACCTGCAGTGACCTGGGTCTGCTGCCGCTGCTGTGTAAAGAGCTATTTCCTTTTATCCTGCCTGTTGTGGGGAGGGCAGGGTCTGTTTGCTTTTCAATCCAGCACCTGGTGGATTCCTCATTTGCCCCCAATTCTGTGCTGGAGAAGATAGTGAAGGTTTGTTTCTTTTTCACCTTTTCCATTTTGCTCATATTTTGCTTTATTTTTAAAGTCTCTGCTGTGTGCCTGTTTGTCATTTCTTTTCCAGGCTGGAAAGCCTTACTCCGCTTACTCTTCAAAACAGGAACGAAATGGGGATCTTTTTCTTTGCCTCCAGTTCCTATCAAATTGACATCCCCCCACTGGAAGAGCTGGCAGCTGTGCTCCAGTATTGCATCTATATCTCCGAGATGTGCAGACCAGGCACTCTGTGTCTCCCTAGATTTATTTCCTAATATCTCTCCCCTTTGACACTCAGCCCCGGTTCTCCCATACCCCAGCAGACACATCCATAAGCAGCCGCTTGTGATCTATGCACAGACCACTTCTATATTCCTTTCTCCACTTAGTTACAGCTTGGTATGTTCTCTTTTCTCCCTGCCACCTTCGCAGTCATTTGCTCCTCCTTAGCCTTTACGTTTTCTTTTCCTTTTTCTCCGTGCAGCATGCGATTGCAACCCTCGAGGCATCCAGACGCCGCAGTGCGACCGCGCCACAGGACAGTGCGTCTGCAACGAAGGGGTGGAAGGGCCGCGCTGCGACAGGTGCAGCCGGGGCTACTCGGGCTTCTTCCCCAACTGCGTGCCGTGCCACCAGTGCTTCGCCCTCTGGGACGTGGTCATTGGCCAGCTGGCCAACAGGACCCAGCAGTTCCTGGACAGAGCTAATGCCCTGAAAATCACGGGCGTCACCGGCCCGTACCAGCAGACGCTCAACACCCTGGAGGAGAAACTCAGTGAAATTAAAACCATCATTGCTCAAAATCCGGCCGCCGAACCCCTAAAAAACATCGGCAATCTCTTCGAGGAAGCAGAGTGAGTAGGGCGGCAGTTGGGTGGCTAAACCTAGCCCAGCAAGGACGGGGCTCCCGGCGCCCGAGCTCGCACGGAGTCCTCGGGCTGGGCACGGAGCCGGCGGCGCTGGGCACAGGCGCTGCAGCCCGGCCCGCGACCCGCAGCGGGGCCAGGAGCTGTGGCAGCCCAGCACCTGGCGTCTGGGGCAGGGCCGTGCTGCTGCCGCAGGCCGGGCAGCTTGTTCGCCTGGGCCGCTCGCCCTGCGCCCTCTGCTCCCCCGGGCAAAGGACAAACATTGCTGTTATGTGCGAGAAAGAAGAGGGGAGAGATTAAATTCCTGGGTTTCCCTGGGCGGCCTGCGAGATAGAAACATGGGCTGCTCCTCCACTCTGAGCAGGGGGAAGCACCAGCTTTGTAACAGTGACCGCTGCCATTTTTCTCCGGGTAGGAGCCTTGTGTCTTACTTTAAGCCTGCAAGAGAAGGTAGCTTGTGCTTTTGGAGATCCGGGTGGCTGAACATCCAGTCGCACCACGGATGCTTTCTGGCTGTGTGCGCAGCTGCTGGAGCTTGCTTGTGCAGTGTTAAACGGGCTGCACAAAGCAAAGAGGATTAAAGCACGAATGTCTCAATTACGGATACTCCCCCCTCGAAACAGAGCGCTGTGGGTTGCTCTTGCCTTTGGGCTCTGCGTCTACCGAGGACGGTCAGAGCAGCTGCAGAGCTGCTCTCCCTAATGTGCATGCACATACTGTGTTTGAGTTGCTGTTCTTGCTGCTCTCAAGCTGTATAGCAGAAGGAAGTACTGGGCTCTGCAGGACTGCAGGAAAGGAGCAGGCTCTTGAGCTAACGGATGAGGGAGATGTAAGTCGACCCAAAGATTAAAAATTGCCTGATTCTTTCAGAATGAGGAAGCACTTTTTGGGTTTGGTGGGATCACCCTGGTAATAACTTCCAGTGCCCAACTTGATTCTGCAGCAGTGCTGACTTGAAGGATATATTTGTCTTTCCTTTTAGGGTTATCCCGCAAACAAACCTGCTCTGTGGTTTACTAAGGCCATGCTGAATGCTGAGAGCAGGCAGTTTTTCTGCATAGCCCTAGAGAAACGGCTGATGAGGAGGGTTGTTCGCAGACGAGTTAAAAGAATTCATTGTGTTAAAACCAAGGCTTTTTTTTCCCCCTCCCCTTTCCAGAAGTTCAAATCTGTCCCATGAGTTCGTAGTAATCAAAACTGCATTTGTAGCTGTGTGGGATGGGAAGCAAATTATGTATGGATCATAGTAGTCAACTCTGACCTGTGCAGTTGCCATGATACAAGAGCATTACAGCAGTGCTCTGGAATCTGCCTCCAGTTAATCTTACACAAAGCAGCTGTTTTCTGAGCAATTTGGTGCTTTGAGTTTATAAATGTGCTGTAGATTAAAAAGTAGTTGTGTGTGATAAAGGAAACAAACCCAGTATTCTAGGTAGGCATGTTGTTACAAATCATTTACAGCTCCATCGAGGGAGGACAGGTCGTGCCGTGGGAGCAGCACGGCACAGCTCGAACCACTGCTCTTCACTGAAGCGGAGCATTGAGGCTAACAACCTGCCGCCTTTTAAGTCCTGTCGCCCCTGTTTTACAGAAAGCTGACAGCAGATGTTACCGTTCAGATAGCTGACATAGAAGAAAGCCTTTCAGCATTAGCCCTGAAAAGCAATAGCACAGACACTGACCTGAGCACGCTGGAGACTGACGCCAGGAGCCTCGACCGCGTTGTGAAGGAGCTCGCAGAACAGCTGGAGTTCATCAAGATCTCTGATGTGCGGGGTAAGTAAGTGTCGCAGGGAGCAGCGCCAAACAGTGCCCTGGCCAAGGATTTAACCTGTGTGTGGTTTTAAACACCAGGTTAATCTTGTAATAAAACTCGTGTCCCTAGGAGAGCAGCTCCTTTCTGTGTATTAGCAGAGTTGCTGACGCAGCAGGAAGTGCGTTGCCCCTCACCCCTTCTCTGTCCCGCTGCACACCGCAAAGCTGGCTCAAGCTCTTGCTGCGCAGAGTTGCTCGAAAGTCTCCTCATTAATACTTTGTAGACCAGGCACAACAGCGGAAAGGGCAGCAGATCCCATGATGTACCTGCACATTTTGCTCTCTGTCCCCATTTCCTTAAATTGCTGTTTCTGGTTGAAAACCCACCTGAGTCTTTACAACTAAGAGCACACCGTAAGGGCCCAGTTCTTCAGCAGCGCTCAAGGCTTGCCTGCCCGTTGACACAGTCAAGTGGCAAACCTCAGTCACAGAATGGAAATTTGCTGGAGATGGAGGAATGTTACCAAAGTCTTGGGAAATTTTGAAAGCTGACTTTGTTCCAACTTGAAACAAAGGCTTTAAAAAAAAAAAAATTTCCTGCTTTGCAGGAAGTCTGAGTTTGTTTCCAGTGCATGTGGGATTTCCCAGAGCGAGGGAACCAGGATGCAGAAACGAGGGAGACTCTGACTTGTGGCAGGCTGTACCAGGGGGCAGCTTCCTGCTGCAGAGCGCAGCAGCCCAGGGCCCCTGGCCCATCACAGGGCCTCTCTGGGGCTTGTCCAGAGATAACAGTGCAGCTTTCATAAATCAGCATCTTTCATCAAGCAGTTATTTCTTGGGAGAGCTCTCACCAGTTTCCAAGCAGTGACTCCATAAGCAAGACATCCCAGGGCAAGCAACAAGAGCCAAGTGGAGAAGTAAATCCTTAGGAAATAGGCTGTTGGCCTGTAAACCTAAAGGGTTAGATCTTCTTTTTTCCCCCCCCTCAAGGCAAGCAGAATTAAATCACTAGGTCAGAGAAAATAGAACTTTAAATTCCAGCAAACTTCACACACACACTCAATCAAGCAAAAAAAAAAAGTTGTTTATTATTTTTTTTCTCATGATAGGTTGAATTCTGTCATCCCTACAATAGCACTGAGCACAAATGCAAAGGCGTTTCATTTAGATAGATAGATAAAAGAATAGGCTAACCCAGATGTGTCATCCAGCAGCCGCCATAATATAAATTACTTGGCATTATAGTACTGACCAAATCGCTGAGCTGCTCACTGATTTCTGCAGGAGCCTTGGACAGTATCACCAAGTACTTCCAGATGTCCCTCGAAGCAGAAGACAGGGTCAATGCCTCCACCATTCACCCCGGCAGCGTGGTGGAAATGTCAGCGCAAACGCGCCAGGAGGTGGAAGACATAATCAACGAGAAGGAGGCTGAGTTCAAGGCGAAACAGGAGGAGCAGTCGCGCCTGCTCGACGAACTGGCGGGCAAGCTGCAAAGCCTGGATCTCTCCGAAGTTGCCGAGAAGGTATGTATGTGGCCAGGATTGGTTGGGATAAAACCTCCAGCAAAACTGGTCAGGTTTGTGAGGAAATGACAGGCAGGGGACAAACTGTTTAGAGCTGGACAGTGTGAGATACACAGTTTGTTCATGGAAAATACATGTTTCTTGGGTTATAGGGCATTTTCTAAGCTTGAACAGGGCTGTTTAATCTGTGGGTGCTGACAGACCTACTGGTTTTCAAGCATCAGCCCTTCACATTGGTCTCCTCCTGCCTGCTCCTCCCCAGACCCGATGGCGCACCCATCGCTTCATCGTCCCCTCTCTAACCCAGATCCCTTGGGCGCTGACAGAGCTCCCAAGCACTGTAGTTCACCAAGCCTGCTGGAGTGAGGGTCTGCCTGTCCTCAGCTCACATGCTTGCTTTTGCTAGGCTCCTTCCTTCCTTCCCTCCCTTTTGCGGCTTCGTGGGGTGGCCGCTGTGCCTGTGCAGTGGGCAGCTGGAAAGCGCTCCTGCGTGCAGAGGCCAGCTGTGTGCCCAGGCATCACCGCACGCCCTCGCCCACGCTTGAGCCGAGGCAGCACCTACAGGGAGCCGTGTCCAGAGGACATCCTGGCGGCTGAAGCTGCCTGTTTGGCTGCAAATACCACGAGGGTGGCTTGCTCCGGGGGGAGGCAGGGTGTTCCCTCACTTTCCCTTTGGCAGCAGCCAGCTGCTTTCGGAGAGCAGCCCTGCTTGCCAGTTTGGCAGTGGATCCTCAGGCAGTGAGAAGACGGGTCTTCAAATAGCCACGTGTCCTGTAGCGCAGCAGCAGCGATCCACCCAGCAGCAGTGATCCACCTGATCCATCCCGCTTCCCCGCCCCTCCTTTCTTTCCTGGGAAAGAGGCAGCTTTTTGTTTTGTTTCCCTTTCCCTACATTCCTGCCAAGCACGTTCTGGAGGACTGAAAATCTTGGGTAGATGTTTATCAGCACTGTAAACACTGAATCGCTTGGAGGTGTGATCATGGGGCACCAAAAAAAAGCCTTTTTGCTTTCTAGCTACTGCAGAGCTGCATGCCAAGCAGGTAAGAGGGAATCGTTTACACTTCACAAGCAGCAGCTGCAGCTAACTTGGCCCAGCCCCTAGGCTTCCCCAGGGAGCTTCTTGGCCACAAAAGGCAGCGGTTGGTGACTAGCGCTTGGCATGGGGGGAGGTAGGGAAAGGCACCACACAGGAATGGGAAACTTTCCAATTTTCCCTCTGGCTGAAACTATTCCTCAGTAATTCCATAGTCTAAACAATTGACCAAAGAGTGAATAAAGAGTACAAAAGCTCACACTCAAAACAGATTTTCTGTGAGAGCTCATCCTGTGACAGCAATTCACAAATTAAAAAAAAAAAATGTTTTGGAAGAACCAAATCAGAACAAACATTAGGGGAAAGGAAAGCAGAGCGTTTGAAAGGGGAATTTTTTTCTTTTTTTTTTTTTTTGGACCTCCCTTAACAACTTCATTTCAGCTTCATTTTTTTTATTTTTCTATTTCTAGGGTGCTAGAGCACAGTAAAAGTTACCATCCTGCACAGAACATTTTCTTCCCTGCTTGATAAAATAGCTACTTGGGCCCACCAGGTTTTCCCCAGCAGAGGGAAGCTTTTCAGTGAAAGACCATGTTCAGGAAAACACAAGACAGTGAAGGCTAGGCAAGACTTCCCCCGTAACCTCCAGCTACTTCTGTATCAAGGCACTGGCTATTTGTAACACCCAGCTAAAGGGAGGGGTTGGGGGGGCAGAAGGAAGGTGAAGGTTGCAGTGATGTGGACATGGTGCAGGGACCACCTTCTGCTGGCAGGTCTGCTGCAGCTCCCTACTCCATCCCCTCACAGCTCAGCAGTGGAAATAAGCTGCAGCTCCTGCCCTTGTCTCCTTTTGTTCACTGCAGACATGCGGAGCTCCCTTGGGAGTATCGTGCGCCGAATCAGAGTGTGGCGGGTTGAACTGCCGAACAGCCGAGGGACAGAAGAAGTGTGGGGGACCTGGCTGTGACGGGCTGGTGACTGTAGCACACAACGCCTGGCAGAAAGCCATGGATTTTGACAGAGACATCCTCAGTGCCTTAGCAGAAGTTGAGCAACTCTCTAAAATGGTAATATGCCAAATCAATTGTTAGATATTAAAAAAAGAAATTATTTTAGCTGCAACACAAGTTTAGACACTAATTGACAAAGTATGTGCCTGGCTTACTTCAAAATGTTTCTTCTCAGTTGCGTAACTTCATTATACTTTTAAAGCTCCTTGGAAAATGAGCTTGTTAAAGTGAAGTTTCATGCATAACTCTAAACATTAGCCTGAGTTGTTTAAACTAACATTGGTGTTGTGGATTGTGGCCAGCTTTTAAAAGTGTTCTGTGAGTTTTATGAGGAAAAACATTTCTCATTACTATTACCTCTGACTCCAACTGAATTTTTGTTGTAAAACAGGCCTTAAAGAATAAGCAAATATGAAATCAAGCTCTCTGTTTTTACACTCCAGGTTTCTGAGGCGAAACAGAGAGCAGATGAAGCAAAACAAAATGCCCAGGAGGTTCTGCTCAAAACCAACGCTACGAAAGAACAAGTGGACAGAAGCAACGAAGATCTGAGAAACCTCATTAAACAGATCAGAGAATTCCTAATGCGTAAAAACCTTACACTTAAATTACCTGTTTTAATTCTGCATTTGTGAAAACCCTGTCCCTGTTCTTGACTCATCCTCCAAGGTGCAACACAATAGTTTCCCTTTTCAGCCAGCCTTAATGTGTATGATGAAATCTTGAAACCAGAGAAAACCAAGACAATGGGAAAGCGAGGCCAAAATGCAGAGTCTTATTCTGCTAATTTCAGCCGAGACTGTTGTACTTCGGTAGCTTGCCAAGTCGGTTCCTAAACTCTGGCTAGAAAGACAAAGTACTATTAAAGGGAAGGAAAGTGGGAAGCTCTGAGTTTCTCTCTCAGTAAGTAGGTGAAGGTTAAATGAGGACCTTGCTCCCTAGTGAGCTGCCCCATGGCAAACCCATTCCTTCCCTGTTTGCGCAAGGCTGAGTATGCTGTTAACACAGATACATTTATGTGCAGCTGTTGGCTTAATTTCCTGCAGGCTCTTGTCTCTTCCCCGTAGCCCCAGCATGGTGTGGCTAATCACCAAGATTTTCAGGGCCTATGCTTCTGCCAGGCCTCTGCTTAGAGGGAGGTTTCACCCTAAGAAAGCAGTTTTAATGCCTCTATTTTCTGCAAGTCCTGGGGAAGAAGTTCTCCCATTATTTTAAGGAGCAGTCAGACAAGCATTTTGAGTATTGAGACCTCGCAGTGGCTTTCAGGAAGCTTTCACTCACATCTGTCCTTTGTGTCGTTCTGCTAGAAGACAGTGCTGACCTGGACAGCATTGAGGCAGTGGCTAACGAAGTGCTGAACATGGAGATGCCAAGCACTCCCCAGCAGCTACATGCTCTGACAGAAGATATTCGTGAGCGTGTAGAAAGTCTTTCTGATGTCGAGGTCATTCTGCAGCAGAGCGCTGGGGACATTGCCAGAGCAGAAATGCTATTGCAAGAAGCTAAAAAAGCAAGGTATGCAACCCTGTTCTCTATTAGCTTTGTTCTCAATCACCAACAGCTTGAATGAGATTCAATTTCATTCTGTCAGAAAATGCTGAGTTTAACTTATCCCTGATAGAGATTGCCCACTAAAGGGCAAAAGTGGCCCTCTGTAGTGTACAACTAGTTCTTTTTCCAGTGCCAAAGTGAATGCATTTTTAGTGTTTGCATATTTTTGCTCCACAGCAAAGGTGCAACGGATGTTAAAGTCACTGCAGACATGGTAAAAGCAGCACTGGAAGAAGCTGAAAAAGCTCAAAATGCAGCTGAAAAAGCCATCAAACAAGCTGATGAAGATATTAAAGGAACTCAAGACCTGCTGACCTCAGTGAGCCCTTACCAAATATTTATTAAGATATAAAAACAGCACTAAGTCTGATACTTAGAAACCAATGTCAAATTGTCTGGGGAAGGCTCTTAAGTACCACAAATCAAAGACTGCATTCAGATGAATCTCAACCATTCTTGCCTCCTCATAAGCTTTTAAAGTTAGTAGGTCAGATACTAGGGGCTCATTTGCTCTTCAAAAAGAGGCTTTTCTCAGCACATATTTAGCACCACTCAAGTGAAATGAGCAGGATTGTAGCCCTTTAACCAGGGTGCGCCAGAATTCCCAGAAAGTCATACTTACCAAGCACATCATGGTAATATATTGGTGTCTTCAAGGAGCCATGCTGTCAATATCATCCACCACTGCAGCATGAGATTGTTTTAAAAAATGCTGTAATATTGTCAGATAATATATTTTCAAACTTCAACAGATGTTCATAAACCTAATGACACCATAGTGCTATACCCATGAAATCTGGCCAGCTTGGAAGATAAGCAACCTCACAAGTTCATTATTAAATGATAGAGTCAAATGCCTGAAGTTCTGTCTGCTGATTAGGCAACTCTCACCTCTGTGTAATACAATCGAGTTATTTTTAACTAGGTTCCTTAATGGTGTTTGTAGTCCCATATTATCTTTAGGGTGGACTCTTTTACCCTGACTGCAATTAGCTATTTGTAACAGGAGTAAAACACTGCTTTTTAGCTCAGATCTATTGACATGAACTAATTAGAGTTGATCAGGGCTTACCCAGAAAGCACAGTATTGTATCCAACAGCTTTTTGAAAATGTAACTGTTGTCCATCTTCCTGGTTAGATTGAATCTGAAAATGCAGCATCTGAAGAAACATTGAACAATGCTACCTTACGCCTGTTTAAGCTAGAAAAGAGTGTTGAAGATCTTAAGCAAAAGGCTACTACAAACTCAGAGAATGTGGACAATATAGAAGAAAAAATTGGTGTTGCAAAGAAAAATGCTGAAGAAGTTAAACAGGTGAGAAGTTTGGGAAATATCCTAAGGGAAGATCAACAATACTCACATCCCAGGTTTGGCTAGGGGTACATCAGTGAATATGCTTGATCCAGTTTGTTTACTAGTGAAATTGGAGGGGCAAGAGGGCGGGGAAGGGGGGGAAGCTTAATACACTTAAAGATAGCCATTTTTTACTTGGTCTGCTACCAACTACATTGAGAAAGAAGTATTAGGAGTTGTCAGGTTCTAAAATAGTAGCAGGAAATATATCTTGCTGTCATGCTGCCAGTCTGTCATTGTTTTTGTCCCTCAGCTTTACTAATCTGCTACAGGAGAGAAAGCTTTCTTTTTTCCTTCTATAAAGGACTTGCGATGAAATAAGTGACAAAAAAAATCCTTGGCTCCATCTAAAACCAGAGTCATTTTTAAGTATCAAAGAGAATGAAAAAGTCCCTTTAAGAGTGCATGGCATCTCTCCCGATTTCTGCTATTCACCTTCACCTTCGTAATACCAAAAGAATGTTCGTTCAGTAACAAAACAATTTACAAGTCTGTCAAAGGAAGTTTCATTGCTCCAATCTGTTGTCTATAGTTAAGCCCTCAGTCTCAAGAGGGCAGCTTTCCGCCAGGAGAAACGTGTTATCCATCCAGTCAGTTATCTGCAAACAGAGTATTTCAGGTGGCCGTCAAGTAAACACAGGAGACTTGCAGTAGTGCTGCAGCTTGTAAACTTGCTTTTTTGCTGAATTCAGTTGGGTCCCTGTACTCCTTAACCTTAGCCTTGTTGAGAAAACCACGTCTGAGAAGCCAACCTGGTGTCTTCTCCAACACCTACACCTGTGTGAACAAGGCAGCTGTTCTCTTGTTACTGAAAGGGCAACAAGGGTATTCCTCCCTAAATCAAAGCATTCAGCCAGAAGCCATGCCCATTCCTTACCATTACATGCAGCTTTCCAGCTGTACTAGGGACCATGGCTTCCATTAGTTCACAGAATTGTACAGTTGAATCCTGTAAATCCTTCGCAAAGATTAGTATTAAAGCTGTAGATCAGCCACAAATCTGCAAAAAGGGCAACTCATGAGTCTTTGCCCCAGCTATTAAAGTCTTGAATAATCAAGTAGGAAATACCCCAGCACTGTTTCCACTTTAGTTAACTGAGCTAACAGTCTCTACTCTTGTCCTTATCCTGATTAATAAAGTTAAACAGTGGAAATGTAAACTCCCCTTGAATATAGTCTTTTAAATGGCTCCATCTTGTGCTTGAATCCGAAACAACAGGTCCTCAATAACGAGCTGAACAGCAAATATAAAACAGTGGAAGATCTCATTGCCAAAAAGACAGAAGAATCAGCTGATGCTAGGAGGAAAGCTGACATGTTGCAAGATGAAGCTAAAGCGCTGTTGGCTCAAGCAAACAGCAAACTCCAGCTGCTCAAAGGTAAGTCTGTTCTGAGGAGAGAAGTCTTTTTCTTAGAATATGAAGCAGTATCATGCTGTTAAACCAACTACTCATCAGTAGGAGGAAAAAACCCACAGTAGTTACTTGTCACTGAGGTTTGATCTGCTTACCTATTCTTATGGACACATATGAATGAAAGACTTCAAAAGAAAGCTAAAACCTACAATGAGACACAAAAACTTCTGGTATGGCACCTATCTGCTCAACAAAGAATTTCTACAAGGAAGGATTAGACAGAATAAAACTACCATGCTTTATGACCAGGCCAACCTATTCAGCAATATTAAAAGCAGTCAACCTCTTGACAGCCTACACAGATCTCCCATCCAAACAATAGTCCCCCCAACCCCACCCCATCCTGGAAAGCACTTAAAACAAAAGGTAATTATGATAGGATGTCCCTTCCAGTTTACATGAATTGAACACTTATAATTGCTAATAAAGTACATTGAAACAGGAGAGGGCAACCTGCTCTTAGCCGCCAGGGAGGAAGCTAAGTTTTCTTTCTGTTTTGCCAGGCCAGGAACCCATTCTTCTTCCCCTTAGCTGCTCTTGCAGTTACAGTGACTCACTAATTAGTCTTGACCACAACAAGCCAAAACCTTTCAGTGTTCTGTAAAAGTCACCATAGAGAATAATGACAATTATTTTCAACATGAATCAAAGAATACTTTGGATTTCCACTTATGGAAAATTACTTCCTTGTTGCTTTATGTCCCAGTATTAAGAAAACAAAAAGGTGCCAGAAATACAAAGGCTTTGTGTTTTTTTTTCCAGTCACACTCTTCCACAATGAAATAAATTTGAACAGTAGTTTATCCATAACAATAATTACTTTACATTTTAATGCATTAAAACACTCGTGATGAAGCTGTTTTTCCCTTCCTTTGCTGACAGACTTGGAGAATACATATGAAAACAACCAAAAAGTTCTGGAAGACAAAGCCAAGCAGTTGGTGGAGCTGGAAGAGACAGTTCGCTCCCTCTTACAGACAATCAGCCAGAAAGTTGCTGTTTATAGCACTTGCTTATAAATAGGGGCAGAAAATGCTTGATGAAATGTGTTCAGGATGGGTTTTTACAAGTATTACACTAGCTCTTTTTTGACATTACACTAAGACCTGATAAAGTGAACAGGTTTGATATTGACTTTAAGTCACAGAACCAAAGACAAGTAATTTTTTGATGTTGAAAATAAACAATACTTTTTTATCACTGTATGTACCTAGTATGACTCATTAACTGCCTTCTTGTTTTCAGTAGCCAAAATGGTAAATCAATTAATCCTTTAGCTTCTGCAAAGTCTTGTTTTTAACCTAGATAGAGAATATCCTAATAAAATCTTGGCTCCAACTATATAATTCAACGTAAGGGCTCCAATTACTGTGAAATACAGGATGATCTCTCAAAACATAGTTAAGAGTGAATAAAGACATACTGTCCTTGGGTTGCTAGCTAGCATTTCCCCCACCTTAATAATCTAAAAGGAATATTTACCCTCTGTGTGATGTCCATTTAGGCTTAACACAAGTTTCATTGCACTGATTATGAAACCCTTGATTTGTGAAGTGGAAACAGAGGACAGCATTGAAGATGTGAGTATGGTTTATATTTAAACACCAAATTTATGTGATTAACCAAGCCTGGAGGCTCAAGCCTCTCTGGAAAAGAAACTACACTGTTTACAGTGCACTTAATGTGAATCAGTTGAGCTGTACATAGGCTTTTCTCAAAGCAGCACAGAGGCTCTCTAAAGACAGCTTGCACTTATCAAAAACACATAAAAGACTAAGTGCAAGAGTACCATCCAGTTGTTCACCATAAGCTACATAAGCTCCAAATTATTTGGAGAACAGTGCCCCTTCAGACAATTACACTGTATTGCACCAATATTCACCAACTACATATGCACAAATTAGCATCCTCCTCAACTGTAACATGCATTTTCATATCCTGACTGCTAACTCAGACCTGAGGAATACAGCTGCATATATACTTTGATCAAGCAGCTGTTTTTGATGTACAGTAAGCTATACTAATGTTAGCAAAAGTTAGTCAGGACAACTATGGCAGAATACAGCACCACCTAAGCAAACTGAGGAACAGTAACTTTAAAAGTTACCCCAAACCACCACAGGTTACAAATGCTACAGCAAAAAAGTCCAACACAGAAACTGACTGCCATATCGGCATCGTACACTGGTTCACTGACAGTATATTTAGCATCTGTTAAAAATACCATCTGCAAACTTTGCAACATCCAGACTTAACTGCTGTCAGACCCCTTATAGGTGGCTCAGTAGCTCCTCTCATTTCTACCTTTACAAGCACTCGTTATACACTTAACTGAAGCACAGAAGGGATAGAGAAGTAACAATCCAAGGCCTTGAATTTTTTTCAAAGTGGCTGGGAGAACATAGTTTCCAGTACAATTTCTGTAGTATTCTTGGTCAAAGGTTTCCAGATTTCATTTGACAAGAGGAAAATGAGATGGGAGAATTTAGAGTTGATTAAACGCAAGGAGGAGCTGTAGTAAGAGTGCCAAAAAGGAAGACTGTCACAATTATTGGGAGTATGGGGCAAGGGGGGAAAAAGCTGTTTTTCAGAGATCAGGTCTTCTATGAAGGACAGCTGGCAAAGCTCCAGATTAACACTCCGTAACATTTACCAGCAAGCAGAAGTGGGCAGATCCATCAGGAGAATCTGGTTTTCCTCCCAGAGTATTACCTCACCTTTGCTTTACCTTCAGCAGCTTCCTACTAACATCTGAAAGCACATCCACCTTAATTCATTTATTCCATCAATTCATGGATATCTCAGGTTATCTCACAGTCTGGTGATAAGCTTAAAGGCCCTAGCTTCCTCCCATCTGCATCTATATTGTACTTAAAACAGTTAAAAAAAATAATAGTTTTTCTGGTTGATTAACTGAAATCTTAAGAAAACGGTAGTGTTGACATACATTTCCATCATTCAATATGGATAATGGATCAATACTTGAATGAGAAGTTCTAAAGAAAAAGAGATGGGAGGATACAACCATCTTGTCTATATGCAAAACCAAGTAGCTGTTAACTTCTTTAATGCACATTTCTCATCCATCATCCACTGGCGTAATGAATAAAGGACATGAACAAGATTTCAGCATGTGTTAAGATTTTGCTGTACAAATCAAGGCAGAGGAGCCAAACAAAGGAATGACATCCCACAAAACAAAATTAAAATGAGCTACTAGAATTTTGCACATTCTCTATGCAAAAGAGGTATTCTTAAGATGCCATTCATTTGAAGACACCATTTTCTTCATTTATCCCATAACCCAGACACTAACAGGAATGTCAGGGCTGGTCAACAAAAATAAAACAAAAAAAAGAAAACCCCAAGATTCTCCAGCCATGTTAAATATTTATTAGTGGAAGGCTACAGACCTTTCACATATTAAGCTCTCTTATTACAGAAGAGATGCAAAGAGAGCATAAAATAGAAAACAGAGGAGAGGAGAGAGGAAAAAGTACGTCTAAATTGTGTGGAGAGCTGACACTGCAGCCCTTACATGTGGAAAGTGCAGAGGAATAACCCTCATGCCACTGGAGTTAACAGCACTGCTTCAATACCCAGTTTCAGCATTTTGAGATTACTTTAAGTTAGGTGGACAATGGAAAAAGTTTCAAAAACAAAAAAGAATATGTAGCAATAAGATTAAATTTTCTTCAGTTCTTCATTTCTCCATCAGCACTTGATTTTTTTCCCCGATGAGTTTTCAATATGAAAACGTGTGGAGAATCACACACAAATGGAATAATTTTCTCTTTTAAAAAAGTTAATATAGTTTTAATCCACCTATATGAGCCCCTCCCATAATCCTAATGCTACTAGATCAAAACAAATTTTTGTACTTACACTTTAGAAGAAACAGGTTAAATACTAAGTTAATCCTTTCACAAGGAAACACCACAATATTATTGTGCGGAAGTGACAGTGGCATTTTAAGTGCCAGCATCCAACTGGTTTAGTCTATCACTACTTCAAATAAGAATACACCAGATATGCTGGACACTTATCCAGAGTTTTGACCAGCACACCTGATTATCTCACACAGCAGCGAAATGTTTGGTTTTGTAAAAAGAGAAGAGAGTTCTTTCAGGCTGTTTTTCTGCAACATTCATAAAGTAAATAAACATGTAATTTTAAGTATTTAATTTACAAGGGACTGGAGAAGTCAACTTGTCCCAAACCCTATTTGGTTAAATATTTGCTGCTTAAAATGAAAAGATTCACTTAATTCAGTCCTAAAATCCTCAGATTTATCCTTCCATAAAAGCCCACAGTCCATTTTCAGACATTTACTATATATGTACAAAGAACTGCTCTTTCATTTTAGAAGTTGATAGCTTTGCCAAAAGATGCTGCTAGGTTTGCTTCCCTGAAGGCTTCTGACACTGTCTGTAGAGAGCAAACACAAACGGTAGAAGTCATTAATATTTACTCTGCACATAATTATAGCATGTCTATGCAACCCCAGTGTTCAATCGTTTGCTCTTTTAAGAAAACTTACTGGATGCGCATGGCAAACTCTGGCTACATCTTCACATGATGCTCCATATTCCATAGCAAGAGCTGCTTCATTAACCATCTCACCAGCGCCCTGAAATTTAACATTATCTGTGATTAGCTTAAATCCCTATGCAGTTGTCCAGGTTCTTCTGAATCACTAACTAGAAAGTATCTGGCTTGTCAATAAACATCTTTTGCTAAAAAGTAGTCATAACTGGCACTTCAGCTGTGTTCTAACATCAGTTATAAGTATTCAAGCTACCTGGCAACTGCTCAAGCCTAGTGTAAGTGTGAAAGATACTAAATCAGAATACTTGGTCTTTGATTAGTGAAGGCTGTCGTGAAAAATGCCCAATTTTTAAACAAGATACTGGTCAGGTAATGCCCACATTCTGATCAAAGCTATTGTAGATTATCATTTCTGGAAAAAAAAACAAAAACAAAAAAAAACCCACCCACAGAACTTTAAATGCCCTCCTGGGAAGTTAAACAGACAATAGTTGCTAAACAAAAGTGTTACTACATCTGCACCATCATTTTTATTAATGTGAGTTGTACCTGAGTATTTACGCAGAAAATATTTCTTTGGGGCATTGAAAATAAAACAGTGAAATCTCCTGTTATTTTCTTACCATTCATATACACAATCATAAGACCTCTCCTCTTCTCTTTACTGATGAAAATTGCTGTCTGTCTCATACTGATAACCCTGAGCTGTGCTCTCTTAAGAGGATGTGGATTTAAATGACTGTCATTGTTAGAGAAAATAACTAGCATAACATCTTGCTATGTATTCCCATTAGAAAGGATTAGTTATTGGATTCAGGAACAAAAAGCCTATCTACCAAAGCACCTGTAACAGAATGTACTTCCAAGTGTTTTTAACTTGTCTCTGACATTTAGTAATGAAAGCTTATATTCAGTTATAGAAGAGAACACTGGTAACCAAAGACTAAAATATCAAGAGTTCCATATTTTCAGTGTACATAATCACTGAATAATAATTCTGAAAGGAATATTACAGTGCTGATCTTCTAGTGCTGACAACGTAACTGTAGGAACAAAATTTCCTTTCCAGCAAAACAGAGAAGTCTCAGTCTTAAGAGTGGTCTTTTGTAAAGAAAACTGCATACAAAGATGTATGGAAGTGTTCCTGAATACATCTTTAGGAAGAAAAGAGTACTCAACAGATAAGATGGGGGGGGGGGGGGGGGGGAAAAGGGAGAGATTAGGGTCTAAGATACAAACTCTGACCTGTGCAGAGGAAAGTGATCCTCTTCCCAAACAGAGTTTTCTGGTTTGAAGCCTTTACAAGGAATTTTTCAGAGTTCCATAAGCTACTGATGTAAGATTTGGTGACTGCAGCACAAGGTACCAACTCTGCTGAAGTCTAAAGTTCAGAAAAATCTAAAGAGCCACAATACTTTCTGCTTGTTCTTTTGAGTATTTGGCAGTATTCATAAAGAACAACCAGTCAGAGTACTGAACCACTTCAGCACTTCTGAGCAAAAAACATAGCTGAGTCCAACTCCAAACTAACAGAAAAATGGGAGGAGAACACGACTGCAGAAGAGAACAGTACAGGAAAGTGACTTTGGGAGACTCAAGCCTTCCTTCTTTTTATAAGCACCTCTTTTTCTCCTAACCTGGTAACTATTTTGCAACTGCGTAATACTAAATAAATCAAAAACCTGACAAGACAAAGAGAGTAGCACTGTTTACAATACTTACTGCGCCTAAAATGTGAGCGCCCAACATCCTGTCTGTTGATTTTTGACTAAGTATCTTCACCATGCCATCTGTGTCAGCATTTGTCTTTGCTCTACTGTTAGCAGCAAATGGAAACTTCCCAATTTTGTATTCTGTCCCCTACAAAACAGATGTGTTACTGACATTCAGTTAATTAATGACCTGAAAGATCAACAGGAATTATGTAACCATGTGGACAGCTGGATAAGTATAAAAATAAAAAATTAATTCATAAAAAGAAGAACTAAGAGGGATATAAAAAGGAATAATCAGAAAAGGGACAATACTAACTTTACAAAACAGAAGTCATTAAAGAGGACTGCGATCCTTGTGAGAGTGGCCTGGAGGAGAGAGACTCGTGTCTTAAGAACCATTCAATCATTCACCCTACACAACAAATTCAGAATGAGAAATTTTCCTAGAAAACTTAAGATAAATAACCAGATGAATAACCACTACTAGACTATTGAAACTATGTTCTTGATGGCAAACTAGTTTCTTTCGAGAAGAAAGAAAAGCAGTACCTCTTCTTTCAGCTGTTCTTCTGATTTGCCAACCCAGGCCACTTCAGGGTGAGTGTATATCACGGAGGGTACGCAGTTATAATCGATGTGAACTGCTCCCCCAGCCATCCCCTCCACACAGAGAATGCCTTCATCCTCAGCTTTGTGCGCCAGCATAGGTCCAGCAACTACATCACCAATAGCATAGATGCTATCAGACCAATGAAACAGAACAAAACACTGTTTAAATATGTCCTAGCACCACTAGTCTACCTTTTATGTAAGGGTCAGTTTAAAATGTATTACTTAAAACAGAAAACTAATAAAATTAAAGTAATATATTTCAGAAGACATACGGAGAGTATAAAGGGACAGTTTTCACCAAATGACCACATTCCAAAAAGTACCACTAACATAAAATACGCACAGTAACTTTTAAGTTATAAAACTTTCAAGGTTGACTAAATATCTTTATTTGCTGAAATAAATAGACGTTTTGAGTTTTCCTTTTCTACAGAAAACTATATTCAATAATTAAAAATGAAAAAAATGTTTTTTGTAGATTAATTTTTTTTTAGAGTTCTACTTAAAAAAAAGCAGAAAATAATATTTGATATTACTTACTTTGGAATTTTGGTTTGGAATCTGTTATTGACTGGGATTCTGCCCTTCTTATCAAGTTCAATTCCAATATCTTCAAGACCTAGATTTTTTGTGAAAGGACGTCTACCAATGCAAACTAGGAGCACATCACAAGTTATTACTTCTGCCTTGCCACCAGCAGCAGCTTCAACACTACAGAAAAATAAGGAACAAAAGTGTTAAGCTGTAAGCTTTCAGTGTTATGCTTCTCTGACAAGCAATCAGTATGATCCAGATGGTGACCTACTGGCTGAATCTGGCACCCACACCACTTACCTTCAGTCTGCCCCCCGCTCCCTTCTTCCCTGCAGGAGTTGAGGTGTGAAAGAGGGAGAAAGGGACAATAACTGCTCCTACGTTTGTTAGTAACTCTGTTTTTACATCCAGAAACTCAGGCTACATATCCATTAGCAATTAGCATGGCCTGATAGGAGCAAATCTGTAGAGCAAAGTGTCTTGGTGCTGAGTACTCAACATCCAAACTATATGTCTTTTGGGGACAGAAGGGTGGGATGCGCAAGCTCGCTTTTGGCCTAAGAACTGACCACCTGTTTGCAGTTGCCATGCGTTAGGTGCATTCCTCAAGTGCATCTTCTGGTTTAACTGCATCCAAAACAAATTTGGTTCATATGCTGAGAGCACAGGAGTGAACCAAAGCATGGTGAGGATAATTAGGAAACTTGCTTCAAAAGCATACTCCTGAACCAAAATGAAATACTAAATGCAGACACAGGCTACACGACACCCAGCCAGCATCAGCCTAGTACATATGAGGCCCAAATCTACGACTTTTACAACAGTGAAAGACAGACTATCCTGAGGTATGGAGACAGAGAAACTAAAATTGATCATGTTAAGACCCCAGTGAATTAACAAACCACTTAAACCTACTGTTAGTAACGTTAAGTATTTTCTCAAAATTCCAAGTACAATTTATGTAAACAGCCCGCACACAGAATACATCAACAAGCAAAAGAACAGAAGTAGTGTACAGGCATGGACTTTTACAAAGCAAATTTGCTTTGTATGTTTCTACATTAGCTGTTCACATACAAGCCTCCAGAAGGTTTGAGTTTTGTCATTAAAAGACACTCCAGGGTAGTTTCATTTACTTTTGCTCTGAAGCAATCAAATCCCTATCACACTTACTTGGAGACAAGGACATAACTGGAGATATATCAGACTACTTTTAAATAGGTTTCAAGGGATGGGTGGAGGGATATATAGCATTCCTTTAGTTTGATGTAAAACACTTACGCTACATCAATTTTTCCATCTGGCTTCTTGGTAGCACCAGTAACTTTGGTGTTTAGTTTAAACTTAAGTCCCTGTTTCTGAAGAATACGTTGGAAGTTTTTAGAGATCTCCATGTCGATTCCCATTCCACCAACATGGCCCATGAACTCAACAGCTGTCACATCTGCACCAAGGCGCTGCCAAACTGAACCCTGCAGTCACAACAATATACTTGAAGAAGAGTTTTTGAAAGGAAAACTTGAGGCTTCTTTACTTAACATTTACCACTTAGCTCGTAAACTCTGCAGAAGAGGGGCAACATACAACAGCAAACTGTTCAGTTTTACAAACACTACAGAGTAGACAAAATACGTTCCCTCCCACCAGCCTTTCACAGCTAACAAAGTAATTAAATATAAAATAGGTATCTTTTAGGTTATAGGTATATAAAAGTTCAAAATCGAAAATCTGAGTGTAGCTCAGAAAGCCCAAAGGAAGTTATTTGTGGTGGTCTAATATTACTGCAAGCTAAATTGAAACAATGTTATGTTAGGGAAATTATTTATGCAATAAAAGAAGTATATAACTACTGCTACTTCTGTATGCATTTATAAATACAGCCACTAACAGCAGCTTCTGAAACAAAAATCCTATGCACCCACTTACCTCAAGTTACCCACATCCATCCAACACAGTATTTCACTCTGCTTACTTTTTCCCTCCTTTATGGTCAGCAGGCCAAGTGACCACTAAGCAGATATGTAAATTTTCAAGCAGTTGAAAGACCAACAAATATACGCTGTTCTTCAACCAGGTAAGTACAAGGCAAAAGGAGTCAGACCAAAATGAACTACAAAGTCTCCACTCCTTTGGTTATTAGATATAACGGGTGCAATCACATCACATCAAAACTTTCAGGGATTAACTGGTATATAACACAAGAATTTAATATGGCCTAAAATGAATTTTCCTTAAAAAAAAAAAAAAAAAAAGGAAGTTCTCTTATCTACATATACATCAGATACAAACCTCAGTGAAAGTCAACCCCCCAAAACCAGTATAGGATGGCCTTATCCTATATGTTCCTCTCTTATTTCTCTACTTGGCTAACTAGCTGCAGGAATACTTATCCTACAACACCTATCCCACATTTTCAGGTAGAAAAGGGAGCCAGCAGGCTACAACATCTGAATATTTTCATTACAAAATCCCTCAAACAAACAGCTTTTTGTTAAGTGCTAAAAAAACAATCAAAAATTAAAAAAAAAAGTGTTTCTTTATAAATTAAAGATCAAGTGTTTAAAAGTCCTCTCACCAGTTCCACACCAATGACTCCTGCACCAATGACAACCATCTTTTCAGGAACTTTTTTTAGTGATAGTGCACCAGTAGATGATACAATATTATCTTCATCAATCTAATGACAGACAAAGAAATCCACAAAGGGAGATTTACAGTCTCTTCTATATACTGCATATAAAACTCACAGAAGGTGAAAAATAATCAGATGCAAAATATTATTACACGTTAAGTGTGCTGAAAATCAGAACCACTAAGATTCCTAATACGTACAGTAATTCCAGGGAAGGGAGCAACTTCGGAACCTGTAGCTATAAGGATGTTCTTTGTATTGATAACTTGTGTGCTGCCATCTTCTTTGGTTGCAGTGACTTGGTTTTTGCCAGTTATTTTTCCAAACCCAGAAACATGTACAACCTTTATTAATCAAAACACAGTAAATTCAGATTCAATTTAAGTAAGGTACTCTATATTTAATCTGAATCTCACTAATGCTCTAGAGAAGCTCATATTTTCTGCTAACACTAACTTTTGCATCGCTATCTGGTACAAATTACAAAGTAATTTGATACTGTTCTCTTTTAAGTAGATTTAAGAACAAACTGAACTGTTCATTTAAAATATCCTAGAAGTGAAGCATTCAGACTCTGCCATTGCCGAGTCGGTCACTCAAATTTACGTAACAAGAATGTGACAGTGTATAAAGCATGAAACTTGGATCAGAAAAATCAGATATACCTCAGTATGCAACCCAAACTAACCTTGTTTTGTTTAAATAAATGAGCAATTCCACCCGTTAAGGCCTTCACTGCACCACTCTTCTGTTCCATCATCTTCTCTAGATTCAAACGCATTCCTGTAACTAAGGTTTAAAAAAAAAAAAAAAAGCACCCATATGAAGCATTTCAGTGTTTTTACTTACAGGACACAACACAAAAACAAGTAACAGCTCTGACAGAAAGATGTGTTGCATGGCTCTATTAAATGCTAATGGTAACATTCAACAACTGATACGTTAAAAAGCAGTATTACACTCTTCCAATATTCCTTATCTATCTAGGATTCAAGGAGTACCTACACATCCCTAGCCTTCCAGTTGTCAGACAAGAGATTATTTTTAAGTCTGTGAAGTTTTCTGACCAACTCTTCTAGAAGTAGAATAGTCAGATTTGAACTATAACATTTGTTGATAGAGACCACTGACATCAAACAAGTACTGACAGTTTGCTCTACACACTCACTTTCAATTCCTCTATTAGCAAAATCTTTTCCATGGGCCAAATGATACAGATGTGAGTTGTTCAGCAAGGCCTAAAATACACAAAGAAAATAAAACGTGAATTGGGACATATTTGCAATTGAATTCATTATTACCACCAGTAAAAAATTTTAAGGTTATTTGCAAAACGTTTTCACTATTAAGGAAGTTTGACAGACATATTTAAAAAGGTATATTTCAGCCACAACAATTGTACGCAGTAGATTTTGAGTGTTTTATAGAACAGTTATATATTTAACATACAAAAAGAGCGAACAGTTAAATTCACATCTATCTTTTTTCACTCATTTCACCAGAGAGACCGGAAATTAATCCACCGAGATTAAAAAAAATAGGAACAGACTTTCAGTAGAGAAAAGAAAGATGACTGACTCACAGCAGACTTGCAGGAGAATTTCCAAATTACCTCAGACAAGAGATTAATTGTCAAAAAGAACAAGAGGCTACAGAAAAACTGGATGGGGAAAATCTATACTGAAATCTCTTGAAATTTTAGTGTAGACATTTGAGTTAAATTTTATAGCTGAGTTATTGTGCTAAAGTTACTGCAACTGCACAATTAGTTGAGCTGGAGCTAGATAGCTTAGAGCTAATGCAGGTCATTGGTTATTCACAATTTAAAAATAAAACTAGAACAGTCCTTTGACAAGAACGCTTATAAACCAGCAGTGTGAAATGCAAAACCATGTTTTGTCCTTCATTGTACTTCCAAGAAGCAAAACAGTAGAAGTATACACAGATTGAAATCTAAAGCATGCACTATAATAAACTCAAACAACATTTTGAGCATTTGGAGATAGCTGCCTTCTGTATGCACACGACTAAAATTAATATTGTCAGATTAAGATAATTACATTTTTGTGAATAAGTCTTAGCAAGTCTCACTCTTAAAATTAATTTGCTCATTTTACACAACCACCACAATTTTGAAACTACAACAACCAAAACATTATGTGAACACCCAACCACAGCGTTAGATGTCAGTAATTACAAAGAAAAAAAATCCATGCCTGATGTACTATCCTGAGTGGCATTTTGGAAAGGCATGAACAAATAATTTTATATTGTGTCTGCGTATACAGACTACACACCCACTTCTTAAGAAGTCTTCTGCCATTCAAAAATAAATTCTGGATAGCATCCAAGTCTAGCCATAGGTTCAAAAGCATTTTCCTAAGAAACTTCACAGGATTAACAAAAAACCCCAAAGTTTCACTTAAAAAGGACAAGCTACTTAAGTAGATCCCAAAAGAGTTGCAACTTTTAAAGTAACACTGTGCTGATCTACACCTAATTTTTCAATTTTTCCTCATTATAGAAAGATATTCTGAGCTTAATTAGAGCTATTACTCACATATTTAGGCAAATTAATATATCTTTTTTAAATTTTGTATTTATACTGTATTTCCTCCTCTGATGGTAATGGAACCTCTCTGAGCAGACACACTAACGTTCAAGAAAACAGAAGAGTTCAAAATTTTCATTGAGATAATCCAGATCTGCATCTGCAAGTATTACATGACAGCAACACTTTAGAAGTCCAGTGTGGTGAGCAAAGTAAGAAAATAACCATTAGAGTAAGACAGTTATTTTTGAATGCACTTTGCAGTGAAACAAACAGTGAGGATAAGGTTTCAAAACAAGCACCATACTTGATCAGAGCTTGACAATCTGGAGGAGGAACTGTTTATATACAGCATTCCCTACTGCACAAAGCAACAGCACACAGCTTCAGAACGCTTATCCGCTCTCTGGTGTAATTCCAGCTTCCATAGCCTTGCATTATTCCATTAAGACAAAGGCAAGGTGACAATCATAGAACCATCAACATAGTTCCAGGAAGACAGACAGATAAAAAGATAAGAACTCTCAGACATTCAGGGGTTCTTGACATTCAGTCTGTTCCTGCAGAGTTTCATTCTGATAGCACACCAACAGCTTTGTAAATCCAAACTCCCACTTAAATTTTTAAAGGATCACAGCACAAAGCAACACCACATTATAGTTAAAATCAGGAGCAAACAAAAACAAAAAAGTACCTAAATAAGGAACTTGGTCAGAGCAACAAGTTTATTATTAGGGGAAAAAAGCAAACACTGTCTTCAAGCATTTTGGTGGAATGCAAAACAGCTTCCTAAGAACTGGCGAAGTCCAGAGGCTTGTTGTCTCAACTAGGTGGTTTTTGAAAGAGTAGTCCAACTGCAAGATGAAGACACCTATAATGCTGGGTTTTGGGGGTTTTTTGGAAAGTAAAAAGTACTACCTTTTTCATTCTAATCCCAGTAGCAAAGAGTTACCTTGAAAAAAGATTAAAGTTTTTCAAGTGATGCACATAACTATTGTTTTTATGAAGTTATGAGAAACTAGGTACACTTACCTTGGAAGGAATACATCCAACATTCAAACAGGTTCCACCTAATGTCTCATTTTTCTCTACACAGACAGTCTGAGGGAATGACAAAGACATTTATATAGTAATTCTTCCTCTAAGAGTGTCTTATGATTTTCATTCGTAGATTTAATTTGTGGCTCAGATTTCCCCTACTTCAATTGTTTAATCTAAAACACAAAAATGGCTCTTTGAAGCAACATTCATTACCAGAACAGAGCCACGTTCCCCATTAACACCATGTACACTTTCATACAAATTCAAGTGCTGTTCCCCAACTTCAAAAATCCACAAAGTTGTTTCAATTAAATACAACATTCAGTTTCTTGAAAGATGATCCCCTTACAATTCAAAAAACAAACCACAAAAAGGGAAAAATGCAAATCATGATAAGATTCCTAAAAACAAATAATCACAAAAAAACAGAGAAATGGACCAGTACAAGTTAAAATCTTAATAAGTAATCTTCTCTTAATAATAATAAAACAACAAAAACACAAAAACAAAACTCCAAAACACCCAACCACAAATAACATTCCATTCTCTAAACATGCTATCCTGCAAGACTCATTTCTGTAAAGTTGTGCCAATACGTTTAAAGAAAAATTCAAGTAAAGCAGAGCCAAGCAATAATAAGGTCAAAAGCAAAAGGGATGGAAAATATTTCATGACCGTCCCACCAACTTGCTAACATCAAAGTGGGCAAAGGAAAAAATGAGGAACAAACCTCAAGTAAAACCAGATCATTTAGGGGAAGAAGGGAATAGCATGGTAAACCCTTTGCACAAGGGCAAAAGAACTGCCCTCTCCTCTTTTGCAAGGGTTGTGCATGCTCAAAATAAGAGTTCCCTGGTTTACAGCCATTTACATTCGAGTCTGCTGTTAAGTGACTACCCCAGATGAAAGCCTTCCACCATTTCTTTAAATTGCTGCTTTTCTGCTAAAGCAGAGGTGATGATAACAGGAAGAGCAGCATTCACCATATCAAACCAGAAAAAACACACTGAGACATCTTGATCCCCTATTCATCCTTCCTCCTGTTTTGAGTACATGAATGCATGAAAAATGATCCAAGGGCTTTAAAAGCTGCACTATGGATCAAACAGCACCAGACAGCTCCTACCTTTACCTGATGAGGAGGTTCTGCCTCACCCACTTTCCACTTCACCCATAAGGCTAACTAAAATTGCTGAGAAGCCAACGCCCAGAGGATGCTGCTGGCATCCCATGGGATGCTGCGGTGGTGATGCAAGGTCTTAACAGGGACTGGGCTTGTGCTAACACAGGTAGCACTAAAATTCAGCAGAGTTCAGTAGAGCACACTCAGGTTTTTAACTTGGATGAGTAACTATAGAGTCTATCCTTTTGCCAGTCTCACAAAAGCATCTCATTAGATATTAAAAGATAGTAAAAACATTATTCATGCTTCTTCAATGCTACAGGTGACACACAGAAGCATATCCAAATATTTTGCCCACTCTAACTGGCTGTAAAACAGTGTAACAAAATTATTGTTTGCCATGACAAAAACCAAAACTCCAGACACTTCTTTCCCTCCTTATATAAGGCATCCTATTGTTGGTCAGAGATACGAAGCACTTAAGGAAAGTATTGCTCCAAGAGAAGCGGGCATATAGCCATAAAAAGATGCTTCGGAAGAGATGAGCATAAACTAATATGGCTGACAGCCTCTATTAAAAACTTTTTTCAGGTACTTAATAGCTCAGAGACAGGAAATATCTAAAAACAAGAATATTTATTTATTAAAGGGAAAAAAATTTCCACAAACAAGGATAAAGACAACTCAGTTATCTGCACTAGGTCACAGGCAGATGTGAAGTTCTTAATGCAAACCCAAATATTTAATGTTTTGGTGAAGTTACACAGAGGCATCACTGAAACTCAGGTGTTGTTCATTGGAATAATAACTAATGAGGGAGACAACATTTAGAATTACAGAAAAGTTTAGGTTGAATGGACCTCCTCTGCAGGTCATCTAATACAGCTTGCTGCTCCAAGCAGTTAACTTCTAAGCTGGATCAGTTTGCTCAGGGCCTTATACAGACACATTCTGAAAATCTCCACGGATGGAGATTATACAGTCTCGGGGCCCCTGTTCCAGTGTTTAACTCTGGAACTCCGGTCATAAACAGTAGCTCCTGTCCTAATCAGGTTTTCTAATTAACTCATTTTTGTCATAAAGTTCAGCTGTCATACTTCAGAAGCATTGGGACACATCAGCCAGTGGAAACGTGCTCAAGTCTGCTGGCACTGCCTTCTCATATTTCAAAATAATTAAGAAAAAAAATAATAATGCCAAGTGCCAAGAGATTAGGCCAGTCTCATATTAACAAGTAAAAAAAAAAAAAAAACCCTGCTGAAATCACTCAGTATCTCCATAAATTTAGAAAATCTGCAATGCATTATGCAGTTCTCCTATGATACTCATCTCAATGACACATCATTAGTACAGATCAGATAAAGCTGCCTCTTTCAGAGAGGATTCAAAGACAACAGAAGAAAAAAAACAGATGAGCATAAGTAAATTTAAATGCTACAGTATTTCTATAGACATATTTTCACCTCTAAAATTCTCACATGGCAATGTAATTCCCCTGCTCACATCCAAAAAGTATGTCAGCTGAATATTGTTTTTTCATTTGAGTTCCCTCAGTCTGTTTTTCAGAACTTCGCAGTAGTTTTATTATCAGCTTTTTTGTCACTGTCTCTATTTTTTTGCCTTGCCTTTTTCCTTCCTAGCATTCTCCCCCCTGTTCCCCAAGAGCATAAACCCTCCCCAACTACCCCTTCCAGTCACTATTCAAAAGCAAGCTAACCTGAGAAGCTTCGCCACCTGCCTAGCATGGGTATATATAGCAATACCTTCACTCCTCTATTTCAATTTCTTCATAATCTGGGTAAGTAAGGTAACTTTACAGGTTTACAGGTATGTCAACAGCATCTGGTGATCCAAGATGTGACAGAAGAATTTCAGTTTTTCAGTATCACACAACACCTTCCAAGTTCACCTGGATGAATATTCTGCTATTTCAGTAACTGAAAGGTCTCATCTTACCTTAAATCCAAGCTGAGCTGCTTTGATAGCAGCAACATACCCTCCAGGACCAGATCCAATAACGGTGACATCAGCATCAACTGAAACAAGAGAAAGTTTGAGTTATTTGTTTCAGCAATTAAAATTTTATTGCAGGAATATCAGTCTATCATTTTTGAGATAACTATCAAAAAAAGAGAAAGCGAAAAGAGAAACAGCTTGTAAAAATGATGCAACTTAATAAAGTTTAGATACATAAATTACATTTCACATTGGAGAGTATCCTTCTGGACAAAAAGAAAAGTTGCCTGGAAGTATTCACTCTGCAAGTAAAAATAACCACTTTTATATTTTACCAGGAAAATTATGTAAAATCAAATGAAGAAACTGAAGACCCACCCCTCTTCCCATAAATCCTGTAAGAATTTGACATAAGGTGTTTTGACAGTTTCAACTTTTTCAACATGTTTTCTACTAATATTTAGTGTAAAGATAAATGCTCACTGAGTGCCACAGACTCACTAGTTTATAATGGAGAAAATAGGGTGGAAATGGATAACTATGTAAGCTCTATTGATTATGAATGCAGCAGAAGCTACGAACTTTGTACCTAACTCATTTCTTGCAACCACAATCTCCTTTGGCATATGAATTACCACTACTCTTCTTGTGTTACATAAAGTTTAACTTCTATTTATAGTTTGAGGTAGATAGCAAATATAACAGATAAGCCACTATTTCTGATCTAAGAACCCAGTGCTGAAACAAGTTCCACTGTCACCTGGTAGACCAACTCCTCGGTTTGAAACACTGCTTTGCGGCCTCAAAGAAATTTTTCGAACAACGGGTTACCTTGATCGGCATAGGTCCTTTGCGACACTGCACAAACTCCCTGCAGGCCGTGATGAATTCGATCAAAATGGCTTCTCTAGAAATGGGGAGAAAACACACAATTTTAGAAGCTGAAGTTTTCCTCCAGGAAAGTAAACATTCAGTGACACTGGACGACCAGTTACAGTCAGGAATTACCCACAAGAGGAACAGCGGGACTGGGTGGGCAGCGACAAGGAGCAGCAGCAGCTCTGCTGCCCACCTGCGCTGCAGCCCGAACCAGCCACGGCAGCCGCTCCCGCGCCAGCCCCGCGGCCTGCGCAAGCTCTCCTCCCCTCACCGCGGGGCTCTCGAACGCCTTATCGGCACGAGCGAGGCCAGACGAGGAGCCGACGAAGAGCCCTGCTGGCCCGTCTCCCCTCGGGGCGTTTCTGGAGGCGAGAGCCCGGCTCGCCGAGCGGCGGCGCGCCCCGTGGCCGCAGGCCCGCTGC
>NW_020450676.1:299323-301233 GCF_003343035.1 Apteryx rowi | reverse complement strand
GACGGAGCCCCCTGGAGGAGGCGGCCTCGCGGTGCAGCTCCGGGGGCGGCGCCCCGGGGGCGGTGCAAGGGGCGGGCTGGGGCGTGGCATGCAGATGAGCCTCTTAAAGCGGCAGAGCCCAGGTTCGGTCGGGCTCCTAGGGAAGGCGCAGGGGTGCAAGAGTGCTGCGGGTGCAAGGATGCAGGTGGTACAAGGGTGCAGGGCTGCAAGGACCTGGGGGTGCAAGGGTGCTTGGGTGCAAGGGTGCAAGGGTGCATGGTATAGAAGGATCTGGGCATGCAAGGATCTGGGGGTGCAAAGATACATAGTGTACAAGGATCTAGGGGTGCAAGGATCTGGGAATGCAAGGATGCATGGTGTACAAGGATCTGGGGGTGCAAGGATGCATAATGTATAAAGATCTGGGGGTGCAAGGGTTCTGGGGTGCAAGGATGTAGGGGTACAAGGATGTATGTGGTGCAAAGATGCTTGGGATGCAAAGGTGCATGAGGTACAAGGATGCATGGGATACGAGGATGCGGGAGTGAGAGCAAGGATGCTGGGGATGCAAGGATGAATGGGGTACAAGAATGCATGCGATGGAAGGATGCAGGGGTGCAAGGATGCAGGGGATACAAGGATGCAGAGTATAAGGATGCTGGGAAGGTTGTATGGGGTACAAGGATGCAAGGGATATGAGGATGCAGGGCTGTAAGGATGCAGGGATGCAAAGGTGCTGGGGTGCAAGGTCCAGTGGGGGCCAGATGCTGGGCTGCCAGTGAAGAGGAAGGTGGAGCAAGCAGTGGCCACTAGCTGGACAGGGAGAGGTCGTGTCATTGCTCAGCTCATAGCAAGACCTGTAGGTTTCAGATGGGCCAAGTTGCTGCGTGGGGCCACGCTGCATGCAGTGCGGATGTGCAGTTTGGTCGGGGGGGTTGCACGGCTCCAATCCTGACACTGTCAGGTTGCCCTTCCCGAGCACGTGTCCATGTGCCTGAAGCTAAACCCAGCCTCCAAGCTCCTCACCTGCAGAAGCATCACTGTTAGAGCTAAATGCAAAACCCCAAGAAGCAAGTTTCCTGCAGATGCAGGCTCAGGGGGTGTCATAGTGTTATGCTTCTTCCCACCCTACCACATCTCACTGAAGGATGCTCTTGATTCATGAGACGCAGGAGCAGGCCTGTGGCTGCACAGCTCCTTGTGCAGATTGTGGTCTTACACAGCCCTAAAATGAATATTCAGATCAAGCAAAGAATTTCACAGATTCACATCATATGAATCAAACCTGAAAACAGATGTAGAAAGTCAAAATATTTCATTTTTCAGAATGCAACCTCCCTCTTTCTTCTAAATGACAGTGAAATGTTTCCAAATTCAAATGTCAAAATACTCAGAATATAAAAGCTAAGCTGTTTCGCTTTGGAAAGAAACAAATTTCAAGTGACCTGGAATAATTACTCTCCATTTAATTGGGGAAAAAAACTGAACTAGAATACTGAGACGTTTTTATAATTCACACAGTTTAATTCCATTCCATTTCCATTCTTCCAGACTACCTGTTCTGTAGAAGGAGAGACCCACTTTCAACTGTCCTCTGTTACTTGCACCTCAGGATATCATTATCTGAAAATGTAAAACACTGATTACCTGTGGAGGAAGAGTAGCAGAGCAAGACTAATTTGTTTTCACAGTACTTGATCACCTCTGAAATGCCTGTACACCAATGCACGCAGCATGGGGAACAAACAGGAAGAACTAGAGATCTGTATGCAGTCACAGGGCCATGATCTCATTGCCATTACAGAGACATGGTGGGATAGCTCGCATGACTGGAGTGCTGTCATGGATGGCTACGTGCTTTTTAGGAAAGACAGGCCAGGAAAGCGAGGTGGTAGAGTTGCTCTTTATGTGAGAGAGCAACTGGAATGTAT
>NW_020450676.1:240220-297083 GCF_003343035.1 Apteryx rowi | reverse complement strand
ACATGAGGAAAAACTTCTTCACTGTGAGGGTGACAGAGCACTGGAACAGGTTGCCCCGAGAGGTGGTGGAGTCTCCTTCTCTGGAGATATTCAAAACGCGCCTGGATGCAATCCTGTGCAATGTGCTCTAGGTGACCCTGCTTGAGCAGGGGGGTTGGACTAGAAGATCTCCAGAGGTCCCTTCCAACCTCAGCAATTCTGTGGTTCTGTGTACATTCCACCTGTTTTAGAACATGTGCAATATTCTTTTCAATTTATGCTAAAAACATCTAAGTGTGACCCTAGATAATAATACACAACATGGTTTGCAATACTGATTGCCTATCTTGCCAGAAAGTGAAAATATTTTCTGTGAAAAAGAGCTCTTAAGTTTTCTAGACTTACTTTCTGATCCCTTGCATAAAATAAAAATTTCCGTAAGGTGGCAGTGTTCTGTTATTTCCTATACAGAGAAGCACATCATTAAACACAGTCTTTTGAGATTCCTTAAGAGAGAGGCATAATATTCATAAATGCCAGGCCTTTTGATTACAGCAAACTTAAATTATTTAGAAAAACCATCAGAGAGAAGAGCAATTCACCCATTAATAAAATATAGCCACACTTGCAGAATGCGCGTTAGGTAATGAAAGTGCTGGCATCTAGCAATGCTGTGTGAAAGTGCCTGGATTCGAAATGAAAGGCCATATTCAATAGGCAGAATTCTTGTTCTATATATATATATGTATATAGAATATATATATATAGAAGGTTCCCCTTCCCAGAATATACATAGAGAGAGAGAGAGAGAGAATCTCTATTCTATATATAAGGATTTCTCTGATTACATCTCCAGCAATGCTGGAGATTGAATGTGCCTGATATTTTTGCATTTGAATCCCTAACGGTTAGGTTGGTTAATAAGAAAGCATTCAGCGAAGTTATTGTGATCCAAAGCCCAGCACACATGAGACTACAGAAATCAAACGTGCCAATAGACCTCATTCACTCCCATCATCGCTAATGGCCAATCGAAGAGAACAAAGAGCAAAAATCCTCCGGCTGTGCCTAACTGGAAGTCCTCAGAAGACACTTTCAGCTCCTGTAGCTCCTCTCCGCGGGCCTGGGGTCACAGCTGTGCAGGTACCCAGCACACGCAGGCTGCGCAGCCCCGTGCTGCCCTTCCTCTTGCCGCAGAGCCCGCTGCACTGTGCAGCGCAGGCAGCAGGGCCTGGGAGCCAAAGTCAGTCCCCCGGCGGCGCATGGCAGTGCAGGAGTGCTTTGAGGAAATCATATTTTTTTCAGACATAGATCGAGGCGCCGTGAACATGTTGTTATTGCTAACAGCAAACGAGACCATCTTCTGTGACTGGAAATGACTCGAGACACTGGAGGACGCACTTTGGGCACGTCAATTCTGGCTAAGGGAGCAAAGTCCGGGTGCCGAGGGCAAGGACGGGCATCGAGTGGATGGCTACACATCCCTGCCTGCCCACCGTGTGCCCCTATCGCTCCCCCCGGCAAAGCAGAGGACCCAGCGGAGCTGCTGCACATCTCCATGCAGGCACCTCTGCAGAGGACTGCTGCCCCCAGCAGCTGCACTTCTCACCGCCTGGAGAAGCCTATGAGTGGCTTTGTGCCACCTTGTTTTGCTCCAGGCTTGCTCAAAGTAGAGAACATGTTCGCAATCACCGGGGCCACTAAGGGAAAGGGGGTTTCTGTGGTGATTGTTTCAGGACCTAGAAGTAGCAAGGGGATGTAGGGGGCCTAGAGAAATGCAGAAAGACTCAGAGCTTGTCTTGCTGGAGGAGGAAAGCGGGAAGGCTACGGGGAGCCGGGGGGAGAGCAGGGCCGAACCCCTCCAGCCCATTTGCCGCAGGCTTGGCAGCATCTCTAAGGACCTTGCCCATTGACTGCGTGGCATTTGGGGCCGTGGTGGCTGGCAATGCTTTTCTGAACCTTCCTGGGGACCTTGCTAGAAATTGGATGTTGTTAAAATATTTTCCTGCAGTCTTACAACTCTGTGTAATAAAGACCATAAAAGACCATAATCGTACAATTCCCTTACAATTATGTTGCAGCTGTAAAACACAATCATCCGAACACATTTTGTTCTGTGGCTCCTGGAACAGCGCTCTATCTCACCCTTCCTCCGCCGTGGCTCTCCTGTCATGAACACCGAGGTTATGGTATGTGGCTGCGTGCGCATGTTTTATTATGTTCGTTAGTTTGCATGAAACGTGTCAGGAAAATGAACTGGAGCACGAAGCCTTTTTGTCAGCTGCCCTGTCAATAAGAGTCGACACTGACTTGGAGCTGGGAGGAGGAGAGATGCAGGCATATACTGAAGTCAACAGAGGGCAACCTGACTACATAGACTAACGAAGATCTGCAGGGATGTTTCTGAGGGAGCTATGCATACAAACCTAGAGCATGATTTTTTTGGAGATACTGAATGTTTTCTGGCATTACAAAAGGCATTTTTACAATGCAAAATTGTTCATGTGTAGAAAAGTATAACTTTTATCCATAGAAGTAAGAACCACCCACAAGAAAATTAAAATTCAAACTTTCTGACAGGCATTAAAGTTTCCACGTGGTATTGGATCATCTGCTCCAAGTCTCCTTACGTGTTATTATCCCAATTCATAATACTTCTTCAATTATCAAGTTGTCAATCTACAAATTATCATGATTTTCAAATTATTAGTCTATACAGAATATTACACTGGCAGTGACTTGGGAAGACAGAATAAAAGATCTACCACACTGCATCCAAGAATTGGATTGGTGACCATCAGTGCCTTCTACCTTGCAAAGACATGTTCAACAGAAAGCATTTTTTCAGATGATTCCTCTTGTCTTTGGTAAAACCCTCTCTGTAAACTCCCTTCTTTGTTAAGAGTGAGCGCCGTGGCAGGCTCCGGTATATCCAGAAAGAAACAAGAGTGGCATTTTGTTTTACATTCTTGTCCAAAGCAGGGTACTGTCCCACTTTCCAGACTGCTCTGCCTATTGCTCAACACATTTCCTATCCCTCAAGCCATAAAGCAAGATGACTCGAGAAGTGACCAGGAACTACAGCAAGTCCATGACCATAATGAGACACTCTATCTGCGGTTCTGCACTAAGCTGAAAGCTGGCAATATGTGGACAACATGGGATGAATAAGAAGGAGGAAGGCAAGTGAGGTTGTGTCAGATGCAGAATAACAGCATACTTCAGACTCAGGGAAGAGGCAGGACAAGTTTTTAAAAAGTGCCTCTCACGAGGCATGGATCCTGTTCTGCAGATATTTTTCAGAGATCTGGAGTTCCCACATGCTTTTAGGAGAGTTAAGGAGTTAGGAAATTCCTTTGCTAGCGAGGGCTCTAGGGGAAGCACATCATCAGGCAGCGGTGGGGCCGTTGAAAGGGCTGCACCCTCAAGTCAACAGGAAACTCAGCAGGAGTCCCAGACCCCCTGAACTGCTGGGCCTGCTGGTGAAACCCATTTGGCTTCTCTCCCACCAGATGGTGGCCACACAAAAGGGCACTGGTCCAAGTTGTAGCGATGGTGCATCTAAGTCCTTGGTCACATACCATGGTTAAATATCCAGCACGTTGCCCCTGGCAGTGGCTTGTCAGCAAGGCTGGAATCCAGCTGCCTCACCTGAGCAAGTGACTCCTATTTGCATTTAAATGTTAGGCACCTGGGGAAGCCATCCTCCTAACACAAGTACCTAAATGCCCCCTATGGTCAACAGGTGTCTTTGAAAGCAAGTTCCCAGGAGATCCTGTCTGCCTATCTTATGTGCATGCACTAAGGCCAGCGCAATCTTTCTCGGGGGCCTTCAAGGATTCCTGCCTCACTGCTTTTCGTATATACGGAAAGTGAGCAATTGAGGCAGGATTCATCTCATGTCACTGAGGCTGTCAAAAAGTCAGATATCTGGTTTAATAGGTCTGACAGAAGGCTAGTCTTCTAGGCTCCTACAGCAGATGGAGGAGACTGGCCATTTGAAAGGGTTATTCATCCTATCCCATGACAGGAGTCAAGGACACATGGGAAGAATTGCCCTTCAAAGGCTGACTGTGGCACTGCTTTCGGCTGAGCATGGAGGCAACCCAGGTGGCCAAGGTTAGACAACTGACTTTGAGACAGTCAAAACTGGTGAGAGGAATCTCACCCTATTTTAGGAGGAAATGCCTCCACAGGCATGAAAAACTAGGGTGCTAGTTGGGCATTGCAGGCAGATGGACTGGATCCTGCCCTGAGGTGTGACAGGGAGACAACTGCACAGCTCTTGTGCAGAGGAAACAGATGATTCTAGCTTTAGTCATCAGTTTGCTTAACTTTACTCGTCTGTGCTACTAGAAAGAAAGTGGGTATCTGATGTCCTGCCTTCTGACTTCCTTCCATCTGACTTCCTCTTGGGTATTATTTTGCAATACTGGTCAATATCTTTGCATATCAGTAACTCAGCATACCTTGTAAAATACTGTTCTTTTCACGTTAATCACTTCTGAAAACTAATGACCTGATATCTGCGCAAGGAGATTACAGAGGAAGTCAGATGCAGTATATGAAAACTTGGTTTGAACATGAGAAAAGTTTGAGTTGTTTTCATTAGGTTAAGCAGAAGGAAAAAATTATTCACTATAGGATACATTTGTGTAGTGACCATAATTCAAAGGCTATGAAATGCAAATTAAGATAGGATTAAATATTACTGATGTTTTCCTTTTTCTATGCTCGATTATCATTGCCAATTTAAACTTTTTAATAGAGATTTGTACCAGAGCTGGTTATAAAGTGCTGATTATTTTTCACACTAAAAAAATCTCTTTCATTTCTTTTAAGCTTCTAGTGAATTTTTTCATGTTTTTAATAAAAATCAAAGCCAAAACCAGAAATATTTCTTACTTTTTAATTAGCCTCAAAATTCTTCAGTTTTACTGTTACTGGAAAACATGTAAGTTTAAATTGCACTGGAAAGTTTCCACACATGTTTTCATGTTAACTAAAAGCCTGCTTTTGTCCAAAACCATGTCCATTAAAAAAATGCAGTGGTTATGCATTATTTCATTTTCTTTGATTCCAAAAGCCCTGGCAAATGAGGTCTTTAAAACAAAAATAAAACCTAAATAATGAGGTAATGAATGTGCAGGTATCCTTTAAGAGATATGTATTACATCAAGGAAATGACACCCTTCTACTCAAAGAATGGATTCTCCTATGCTCTGCTGTTGTAATCAAGGAACTGGCCTTTTTATCAACAGAGCTAGAGTTTTGGTGACTAACAGGAAAAATTTTACAGCAGTCAGGAACATTTTCTGTGTTCAAACAGAAAATCTTTGAAGTAATAAATTCCTGTGATTAGACCATCTTTCCTTTATGAAAGCCAAAGTTCTCCCTGAAAGACAATACTATCTTTCATCTTGGAGCCTTCCCAATGATAACAGTGTGATAAATAAAGTGTGTTTCCTGCATCTGAGATTGCTGCTGTGTTAACATTGGACGTACTGTACTTTGGCTGGACAGGGGAATGCCCTTCTAGCCCTATCTAGCCTATCTAGCCCAGCAAATCAGTTGGTATGGTGAAAATCAAGGTAACTAATGTGCAGTTTTCCCTTTAAGAACCATAATTTATACAGATTACTTCACTTGACGTTACTGTTTGTGATATAGTATTTGGGTCTGTTAATATCAGACATAATAATGAAGTGCTGCAACCTGGGAGGTGCTAACCCCGTGGAACAGTGTAGGCTGGGCACCAGCTGGCGAGAAAGCAGCTGTAGAGGAGAGGGCCTGAGGGTCGTGGTGGACCAGCTGACCATGAAGCAGCAGTGTGCCCTCGCAGCGGAGAAGGCCAGCTGCCTGCTGTGCCATGTGAGCAAGAGTGTAGCCAGCAGGCTGAGAGAAGTGATTATTCCCCTCTGTTTGGCACTTGTGGGACCACATCTGCAGGACCGTGCTCAATTTTGGCTCCCCAGTACAAGAAAGTAGTGATAGAAGCAATGAACACCACTGAAACACAGGAAATTTCTATTAGATATTAGGAAAAAAATTTCACCCTACATGTGGTCAAACACTAGAACAGGGGCCCCGAGTGTCTGTGGTGTCTCCAACCTTGGAGATATCCAGAACTCAGCTGAACAAGGCCCTGAGTAACCTGTTCTTCCTGCCTTTGCCATCTGGAGCAGATGACCTCCAGAGGTCCCTTCCAACATCTGTCACTGTATGATTCTATGTTTGAATACAAATTTTCTGCTAAGTTTTCATAAACGCAGAGCAAACCCTTTAAAATTAGTGAATTTACACCTGCTTAAAGGAAAACATGTTTGAGGCCTTAACAGGAACAGCACCAATGACAAAAGCAATACTTAACAGTTTAACGCAGTAAGATACAAAGTGCCTCCTGAAAGATCCTGACTGCCAAAATGACAAATAACTTAAATGGGGTTGAGGATAATACAGCATACAACATTTTGCAGAGTTTGGTCTTCATGACATATGGCTTTATGGCAAACCCCAGGATATTGAGTAAGGGTATTTTTAGAAATGGAGGTGGGTGTTGTTGCTTTGTTCCGGGGCAGAACTGCACCTGCCCGGCCATCCCTGAGGTTATCTAACCTGCTCTTTAGAAGCTCCATGAAGGAGATTTCACAATGCTGTTGGCTGCCTGTTCCTCGCCTTTAATATCCTTATTGTCAGAACGGTTTACATCTACCTTGGATGTACCCTAGGCTACTTAACCTATCAAAGAAAACATTTTATCAGTTTGATACAATTAGTTCTGGAAAAATGTCAGTTTCTTACCCCTTTATTATCTTCAAGGTGCCAAAGCAGATACAAAAGTTTTCAGCTATCAAAGTAATCTAGAATTCCCTTGGTTCTCCTTTCTCCTTCAGTTAGAAATAGAGTAAGTATTTTCCCACCCAGTAGGACTTTTCCACCATCCCATTCTTCTCCAGGTCTGTGAAGGCAGTCAGAGTTTGCTTCTGTGATTCCTTAAGTAGTGCTGGGGGAATGTCAAGTCCTACCAACTTGTGAGTCTTCTTTTGTCTAACTGTTATTTAACCTGTTCTTTATTATATGTATCATAACAATAAAGTGTATTTACAAAGGTTTTGCTTATAGACTATCTTAGAACCGGATGCAACTAATCTTTATATGAAGGTTGGTGTTTCAACAATTAAAAAGTGTAATTTTTGCAAGCAGAAAGACAACACAAAGCCAAATGTTGCCTGAAATTACTGATCCGAAACCATAAGGAAATGAAGGAGAGAAAAAGAAATGCACAGAAAGAATAAAGGTTAAAAATCACAAAATGAGCAGGTCTTATATTACAAAGTGAACAAACATGACAAGCACTGAAAGCAGCTTTTGCAAGCAGTGAAGATCGGATCAGAATTGAGCAGCAAGCATCAGATACATGGAAGTGTTCAAGGAAAAGTGGGGTATGAGAACGTCTGAAGGGAAAATGAAGGTGGTTAGTGCCTAGCCAAAGGGATAGAAGGAAGAACTTGAAATAAAAATGCATGAAAGCAAACAGAAAGAGGAGGTAAAGAAGGCAACCAAAGTGCAAGGGATAAGGGCAAGAGCAAATCTGACAAGAACAGAACTGTGAAGAGCTTCAAAAGAATGACAAAGAGCTCATGTAAGGGGCAAAACACAGAGCTGAGGAGGCTGAAGAGTCATGTCTGAGGAGATACAAAAGAAAACTATTTTAAGCAACAGCAGATGAAAGGATGAAAGCAGAGAAGGATAAAACCAAGGGCTACTTCTGCCTTAACAAGTAGTGTGTACCAACAGGAAAGGATTTGTAGAGCAAAACAGCTGGTGCTGAGGACCTGAAATCCACACAGTACACATTGCATGGGTGTTTTATTTTGAACTAGCCCTGCCCTGGTCCTTTTGCAGCTGGGCTGCTCCTGGACATGCTTCTGGAGCACATCTCGTTTCCTTCCATCCTAGGAAACCAGTTCCTGTGGTCTGTTGCTGCTCCACCATGCGAACCGAAGCACAGGAAGGGGAGATGATCAAGAGATTTGCTACAGAAGTGAACTTGTGTTCTGAACTAACATGCTAATTTTGACACTCCCAATGAGTCCGTACAGGAAGAGGCTGCAGGTGCTCAAATAAAACTCTAGCAGAAAGTTTGGAAATGTCACTGAGGGACAGTGGTAATTCAGAGAGAGATGCAAGACCATATGCTAACTTCTAACCTTCACTTTTAAAATACACATGCATGGCAGACAAGATGCTCCTGATATATTATTCCTACTGATACAACAAAAGGAAAGAGCAGTGATAAACATATTGTAATTCTCCTAAACTGGCCACAGGGCTATCATTAGGTTTACTAGATAACTAATGTTAATTATTATTCCTCTCCAAGCAGGCTTAACAAACATAGAACCCAAAAATGTGAACTTCACCTTCTATTCTGTTCCACGTTTTAACACAAAGTCTCATTATCATTAACATATTAACACAGAGGTGGGCTAGGAGCTGTCTGGAAAGCTTTTTTCCTCTGATTGTTCAGCCTCTCCGGCTTCCAGTACATGAGTGGAGTTAGCAGCATGATGGCAGGAGAGATGAGAGGGAACCCACCATGTTCACCCCACAGGACAGTTGCAGGAAAGTGGCTGAAATAGCAGCAAGATTGTCTTTCCACTGTGGATTTATGTGTGATGTGCTGGTGCAATGGAGAAGGAAGTTCATCCCCAGCATGCGGCTACAGCCTGTGCGCCTGGGCAGTGCAGCAGCGAGCGGCCAGAGATGCGGGCTCAGCTGTGTTGTGCCCCAGACAGCTCTGCAATGCCCACCTCAAGGGGGTCCCGGGGCACACATCTGCATCGCACTGGGACCAGCCATACCTTGAGGGGCAGGCCTGAGGCAGTCATGGTGGTCAGACACCCTTTGGCAGGTCCCAGCCTGGCCACAGGGAAGGCCCCGGGTGTACGGATCGGACACCACACTCACTGACCCATCGCATGGGTGCTGTCCCATCTGGCAGTCTGGCTTGCCCGATTCCAACCCAATGTGTTGTGCATTGTGTGTTTCACTCTAAATTATGTCCTAAAAAGCATTTCATGCGCTTGAGTTCATAGCAGCCACTTTTTCTCATTCTGGCACCAGACACCAGCACAAATGCACATCTGTTGAGGCCAGACATGCACAAGCCCAAACAGCCCTCCTGCACTACCCACCATACCCTCCTTGGTAGCAAAGTCCCCTTGTGTCCAGGTGCATGGACTCAGGCACTTCCAAGCACTAGAAGAAGGCTAAAGCATGGTGAGAAGTGGGCCAGGAAGTCAGTAAGACAGACGAATACAGAGAGAGTCGGATACAACAGCCTGCGAAAGAACCTTTTCTGCAGAGCAGAAAAGAGGACATGGAGGAGTTTGTGGGAACTAAGTGCAAGCCAGTCAGGAGTGCTATCTGTTATCAGCATTCTAATTAATGGGTTTTAGCTGGTTCAAGTATGTCCATGTGAGTAGGAGTGAAGTGTGGCCATACCCCTAAACAATGCTTCAGAGTGATGGGAGCATCTGGATCAGCTCAGCAAGGCTTGACTTCTTTGGGAAGAGGATTTCTGTGGACCTCCAAGGCTGGTTTCAAGCTGAATAAAAAATGAAGCGCCAAGAAAGGTGATACTTCAGTGCCAGCTGTTGGGCAGATTTGTCCCAGCTGCCCTGCCTAGCCATCAAATGCTTCAGCATCCCGAAGTTGCACAGCAGTAGCCCAAAGTATGTTGTCAGGATCTGCAAAGACTCCAGATCTGCTCCTTCTGCAAGATTAAGGAATCTTCATTTCAGTGGTTTTTACTCCCTCTGAGGGATGATGCATTGATCTGTAAACCTCCGTGGTCCCAGTTCACTCCTAGACACAGCAAGGGTCTGTTCTGCCTGCAGACCCCATGGCTCAGGGACAATGTCATGTAGGGAGTCATGTAAGCTCCCAAAGACACTGGGGTCAAGGAATGATTAGGACCGTCCACCGTGCATGGTGTTACCACCACAAAGCCCAACTGCTTTGCTGTTGAGGAAGACCTGGTTATGGAAATTCATTTTAAAGCTTTTGTTGTTGTTGCTCCTCTGACCTGATTTATGCTGTAGAACTGCAGCCTGGCTATGCCAAAGGGACATCTAGTAGGCTTGCTAGGAGAATTGTATGTTAATGTGAACAGTAACTAAAATTATAGAGCAGACTCACAACGTCTGTCTTCATTGGTAGTTATCAAGTTTCCCTTCTTCCTTCCCCATTTCTCCTTACTGTTTTCATCTGCTCTGCAGTCGAGAGGAAAATTATCCTCTGTTTCTGAAGCTCTCTAACTCTTTCAAGCCTCCCTTAAGTGGTAGTTGTTGTTACACACCAATAATAGAAGTCAAATCCCTTCACTTTAAACATATGCAAAATAGACACCTACATCTGGGAGACTCTTCTGGAGGTCCTCTGCTGCCTGTGGGGGCAACCAATACTCACAGGGCACAACTCAGATGGCCTCCTGTAGACAGCCACCTTAGGAAGATGAGCTAATCACAGCCTGGAAGTGCCCATCTCCCTCCATAAAGAGAGCTGAGGGTGATAAGCTCAGCTTTGGGCATCAGCACCAGCTTCTTCCCTGAGCCATGCAATCCATCTCCAGAGACCCGCCTTTCACCCTGTAACAGGAGGGGGCCCTGTGGGAAAAGGCCATGAGATCCCACAGTTAATGTCTATATCCAATACGTATGCACATAAGCACCCTGAGTTCTACCATGTCCTAATTTGGGGTGCTTTACTTAGCAAATCTTAAAAGTTTTCTTTAGCTGGTATTGGTTCCTGGGCTCTTTTAAAAGTGATAACAAGAAATCAGGAGACCCAATTTTTGAATTAATTTTGGTTCTCTCTCAGCAGGTCTGCAGCCTCTGGGCCCCCTCCACAGAGTCAGTGGGGCAAGTTACATTGTCAGCAGGTGGGTGTGGAAGTTGCACAGGTATAAGGTGACAGAAGGGAATGTACTCCTTCTAGGCCATATTCTCAGAAATGTTTGAGTCATTTTGACCGAAACCATCCAAGAATTTATCCTGAAGCAAATCCTACATATGGGAATTTATTGCAAAGACCTGCAATTCGACACAGATGTGAACACTGCAGTTGGGAAGTTGGGGCAGTCAATATTTTCTGGTTAAATTCTTGGCCTCAACATTGTATGGTGAAGAGTTTCACCTTCAGTTGGATGCTTAGGGGAAAAAGGGTTTCCTTTATCTGTTTTGAATTTGGTTCTCTCTGGTTTCATTTAACTGCCTTTCATTTCTAGTATCTAGAGATAGGGAGATCAGGAACTCCCACTCAGAGCCTTTACCACAGAGAAAGCTGTATGATTTATATAGCTTCATTCTTTACATATTTGCAGGAGTATAGTTATATTAATGTCTAACAGATTAGTATCAAATACCTGCAATGCCCCTCACAGACCTGCCAGGCAACTTCAACTGCTGTCATTGTAATTCTGGAATTCTTGCTGGTGGCCTAATTGATAACCAACATGGATTAAAGAGACATTGTTGGGAAACAATTGAAGAAGCCATCTGACAGGATATCCTCATGGGTGGCAGCACATGAACAATAGGACCTGAGCACCCAGGTCACATAGCTGAGGCACAACAACCCATGCAAGGACGTGGCTGTCTGCTGACCTGTCTGAACCAGTCTGTCATTGAGCAAATCGGTGCAGACTCCTGAGGAGCACAGTGACAATTTTGAGCTCCATCCCTGGGTGGTGGTGAGGGAGATGGAAAAAAATGTCAGTAATTTGGCCCCACTCTGATCATGACACAAGAGCAATAGTTAGCTCTGCCAGCAAAATCTCTGTTCTGGTTTTCACAGCCTGCTTTCCTGTCTGCAGACAGGAAGCCTAGAAGGACGGAGCAGATTTCTAGGGCAGTGTTTTTCAACTCAGGTATCTAAGACCTAGCATAGTCTCTAGGACCTGCTACTGACCATCCTCAAAGCAGGAGTAGAAGAGAATCTAAGTATGGTATTTTTCCCCTTCAGGACCTGATCAGGCGCCCCTCAGCCAGTGCCTGAAACCTTCAGTATGAAAGAGCTCTAGCTGTTGGTCACAGCAGCAGGAAGAAAAAACCCAAACCTTCAAGTTCTGTTATATAGTTCTCAAAAGATTTCTCCTAATCAAGGCTAATTTAATTACAGAACAATGAAAAATATTGATTGCTATGAGCCAATATCTGCCTCTAACAAGAGGTTGTTACAAGACAGCGTTTGGCTGTCTTAGACATCACAAAGCAAAATGTTCTTGCAAAAGAAGTTTCCAAACTAGCTATCAAAAAACAGCCACTGGTTTGACACCAGTTATCAAGTTGCATTAATAGTCCTAAAGTAATTCAAGATCATTGAATGGAAGGTGGTAAAAAATGGCAAGTGATAATATAGCACTTTATTAATACATTAATAATGAGCTATCTTATAATGTTTAACTGCAGAATGAAACTACAGTAATAAAAATTACACTTTGTAAACAAACAATAATTGCTTTTCTAATCAAACTACTGTTCCTCTAATCAAGCTATTATCTTCTAACAAATTAGAGTAGTTCTATAAATGCCATATTTACAAACACTTTATCTTTAGACAGGGAAAGTGTAAATGTTATCGACACATGTTTGTATTAACGAATTAGGCTTGAGTAAAAATTATACTTTGAACTGGCTTTCAAATCCTAACCAGGAATACAAGAGTTCATTGACATTTCATACACTGTATGTTTAAAGTGTCACAGTAAATTATTATGTTAATATCAATGTCATAAATTATCAGTATCTATAATTAGCATACTTTATAGTGGTCCCAAGAGCAATAACTATTTGTGTGTATGACCAGGCCATGCTAATGGTTGTGTTTGCATCATCATTAATACTCATTAATGCTTATGTTAGAATCATTATTAGTATTCATTTGTGTTTTCAGAAATGTACATAAGGAACCTGAGATGGATGGACTGATGGATGGATGAATAGATAGGTAACTAGGAAGTAAGGAGGGAGCTTTTTGTATTAATTGTTAAGAAAAGCAGGGTTTCACAGCTGCTATCAATCTAACTCAGGCTGAGTAAGGAAACAGGGTGCCTGAGACACTTGTCCTCAACCGTTTCTGCTGAAGATTTTGATATTAATTTGTGAGTGCTTTAAGAAGACACCCACTGCTCTGAGCAGGCTGTTCTTTCTGCTCCCTTTGCTGGCGCCTTGTTCCTCTGCCACAAACACATTATACTTCCATCCTCTCCTCCCAGCCTTCAAAACGCTAGAGCTATCAACTGTCCAAGTTCTTCTTGCCTCCTGTGAGGACAAGAAACATGAGGCCATAGGACGGCACAGATGGACCTCCACAACCATTTGCAATCTTAGTGCTCCGTCAAAGTTTCTCTCCTCACCCCTGCAGCTCACTCTCTGGTGCCCCATGCTACTTCTGCTGCTCCCTAATCACGGGAATGAGGGCGAAAATGTCAGAGCTGAACCAGCCCATGCACGGGGCTCCTTGCTCACGCACCAGGAGCCCTTCCTGGCACTACCATCTTCACTGCCCTGGACTCTGTGCTGGCTGGCCAGGCTGAAGGGCCTGAAGACATTTTGTGTGGGAAGCAGCTGTCTACCCTGGTGCTTATGGAGCTGGCCTGTAGGGACTGCAGTGGTTGTCCCTTTTCCCCAAGTAAAGAAATTTACTTGGAAAGATGGAAAAACTCCCTGAAACCACTCTACTACCAAGGAAAAAAGGTGAGGGAAAAACAACAACAACAAAAAGCAGAAGCTCCAAAATGATGCTCTGAGGAGAGAAAATGCTTGCAGGTCCGTGTAGGCAGCTGGCAGCGCCCTGAGGAGTGGAGCGGATGCACCATGCGGCACGCGGGCCGCCCTGCCGCCCTGCTGCCTGGGCACAAGGCAAGCGTCCGTTTCAAGCAGCAGCATCCCTCTCCCACGCGAGCGTGCGCTCCTGGCCGCGCCGCGCCGCGCCAAGGGTGGGCGCAGGCAGCTCGGCGCGCTTGCAGAGCAAGTGGCAGGCTCTCGTGGCTCGCGTCACCCCGTCCCACGCGGTCGGGCACGCCGCTCGCGGGCGCCCATGCTTCGCCCTGGCTTCCAGCCCAGGCACCTCCCCGGCGTCCCACAAGTTCACGGCCTGCGGCAGGGTGGGTGAGCGCTGTCATTCAGCGACTCCGACCTGCGAGCACTGCCCTGCTTACATAACCCCGCTTATATCACCAATGCTTGCCATGGCTTCTGGGATAAGAGTCAGAAGAGCAAGTTTAAATATTAACGAAATGCCCCGCAGTGCACCAGGCAGTCAAGGCAAAGCATCATGTTCTGCAGTTAGGTTTTACCCATTCTGAAACATCTTAAGATTTCAGTCACCTCACGTACATGCAATAAAGTTTCATTTTCCAGCACACAGGCAGAGTGCATGAAAGGCCTGATACGTTGCCCTTAAGAGACGCTTATTTTACCTCTTTAGCCAAATCAAGCCCAGAACCTTCCCTTTTCAGCCCCAAACGGCTGCTCAGCCCTTTCTGCTGCCTGCCTGTGCCGCAGGAGCCCTCCTCGCCTCAAAGCTGCTCCCAGGTGGGAGAGAGCGAACGGGACTGCGCTCAGAGGCGGAAGGGGCCGAGCCGGGAGCGGGGTGGGGGAGCTCTCTCCTCTCCCACCTCCCCCGTAAGCGCCGAGCCTCGGGCACAGAAACCTCGTGGGAGCACACGGTCCAGCTCTCTACACAGGTTGATTTTTATTTCCTTGACTCCTCTCGGCCCGCGTGGGGAGCCGGCTTTCCCTGCTGCTCGTGCTGCCTCACCCCCCCCCGCGGCTCGGCTCTTCCAGCCCATCAGCAAGATGTTCCCACCTTCGATCTCCTAAAAACGCCCTGACTTTATCTTTTGCCTCACCCTGATAATTTCCCTCGATGTTTGGTATGTGTCACTACAGAGAGATGTGCTTTAATCAGCCACTGAAAGGACAACCCCAAACCAGGGGCCTAAGAGAAACTGAGACTTAACTTCAGGCGAAAGGAAATTGCCCCAGAAACTTTAGAAAGATCTTAGAGCGACCATGAGAGGCAGGCAGGTCCGTGTGGGGGTGGATATGCTTTTGAGGAGGTCTCACTTTATACCCGTGAGAAGGGCCAGTGAGTTATTCAGACCCGTGGGGCCTGACGCCAGGATCTCTCCTCCCACAGGCAGTAGCATGGGGGAGCGCGGCCGACCCAGACGGAGCCGGGACCTGGGCAAGCCTGGAAGGTGCGTCCATCCTTTTCAACACCCGCTGCAGGCACTTAACACTCTTCACAGTTTAACAGGCCGCATTTAATACTGTGCGTATCATTTACTTGTTGTGCCTGCCCAGAAGGAGCTGGAATCAATGGGAACAAAAGGGACGCGCTGTATCTCGCATCCGCAAGCTCCGATGAGCCTCCGCGTTATCTTGTCAGGACAGCGAAGGCTCACCGAGCCAGAACAAATCCAAACCTGACTCCTTGCTGCCATTTGAATCAGGCTGTAAGTACAGAGTTCTGCAAAAAAAGGGCTGGTTGGTCAGAAAAATAGAACAATTTAACAAAATGAAGGAATCACAGGTTTGTGTGTGTGTTTTTCCACAGGCACTTCACAGGGTTGAAGACTTTTAATCACGGCTCATACTGTTAATGATATTAGACTACAGCCTGCTCGCATTTATCAGATGTACTTAGATACACGGTTTTTCCTTCAGGCCCATCCTGAGTCATAAACAAAAATGTCTTTCCAGAGGACCTTGGAAAATACTCCCTCATCAAAGTCTAGTCAGTGATTGAAAGGTAATTCACTTTTGATCATAAAGACAGCTAAAAAGAATACTCATATGTGAACAGCACGCATTTTCCATCAAAGTCACTGTCATGTAAGTAGTTCCACTGCATTTGTAATGATGGCTTTTAAAAAGTTACAGCCATAGTTAATGCCTTTATGAGGGCTATGACTGAAAGATCACAGGAGGGGGGAATTTCCTCAAACTCTGTTGCACTTCATAACATTGTTTCAGGATTTTCTGCTTGAGCTTTAAGCCGCAGAAGCCCTCAGTTTCACAGTGTTACAAGGAGTAACATTTGATTTCCATTGCCAGCCGGATTTAGCAACCCAAACATATTCATTCCAAGCATGTACAGCAACAAATCCAAGCACGTAGTCTCTGCGTTGGTGTTTCTTCATGCTAACAGCTTGGGAAATGAGACGGAGAAAACATTTTGGCGATATGAGTGAGAGTCTGAAAATGATCAGTTCGTTTTCCAAGCTTTCTGTGGACCATCACATCACCAGCAGACCTTCAGCTATGGGTTTCTAGCTGGTGTAATCAGTTTTCCTTACGTCCCTTGGCCCAGCCCGGAGAACTGTCAGGTGCTGCTCCTGGATGCTGCCAGCCGCATCCCAAGGAGCATCTGACTCCTCACCTCTTGCAGGACAAGAGCCTGCTCTTATTTCAAGCTCCTTGTATTTGCTCTGAATTCCCTTCTTTACAGACCTCGACAAGTGGACACCATTCATACAGGTGGCTCCCTGTCCCTGTGGCATTCACTGATCCCCAAGTGTTTGCTCTTTTGACTTGTATTGAGGATCACAGTTGTTTTTCCCAGGCCCTATGCTGCCCTTCAGGCAGACAGACCAGTTTCTCACTGTCTTATTTTCAGGTGCTTTTACATGATACACAGTATGGGGGAGATTCACTTTCTAGTTTCACCCAAAAGACACATCTCCTGTCATTCCTCGCTCCACCGCAGCCCCATTGGTGACTCAGTGGGAATGTTGCCAGCTATTGAGAAAGAGGATAATGTCCTGGAGCAACTATCTTTTCTGAGATGGCCTTTATCCTAAGCTGATTAGACCCAATATTTTTAACTTGCCAGATCTGACGTGATTACAACCTGGGGCTGTCTGGCAGGGCACACATGGGAGTGCCAGCTCCAATCAGGAGGCAGTGCTGTCCGCAGCTGGCTCCCCATAAGCTCCTGCAAAGGAAGGTGTCAGCACCCCTCAGCTGCAAGGGTTTTCAGGAGCATAAGGAGAGTTGCTACTAGCACTTGCTGGTTATAAAATGGCCTGCACACTTGGCCTTGGGACTTGTTACTTTGCATATTTTTGCATACTTTGCCCCCCCAGGGCCAGGGCTGGGGGCTGCTGAGCACAGAAATCGCTTCCCGCTCTTCACTTCTGCTGTGCTCAGGGAGCCCAGAGCTGGGCTTGCACCTCGTCAATAAATGGTCATGCCAAGAAGAGAGCTGGTGTGTATTGCTGATTCCTCCCAGCAGAAACAGCCCCTGCGCCCCAGGTCCTGGTGACCCGCTCCGGCCAAGCAGGCAGGAAGAGAAGCATCTCATCTTTGCCTGTCTCTTGCTCTGTCCTTTGTATCTGGACCTGTTAGGAGTGAATTGTTTCTAGAGAATAGAACAGCAAGCCAAAACCCAAGCTATTTCTTTCAAACAGTTTTATACCTGATACTATTTCACAGTGTGGGTATCTTTTATTTATTTTCTTATGAGAAAAAGTCACCAAGTGCTAAACCAACATTCATTCAAATGTTTCCTTGTTGCTTTTTGCTGGATCTCTTACCCGTCATTCTTGAAAACCTCCTTAAATAAGTAGCATTAACAATGAGTGCTATATCTGCAATTATTTCATAGTCCTGAATTAGGACTTTTCTATTTCTGCCATCTCCTGAGCACACAGTATGCCAGATCAGCCCAACTGTTGATCTGCATAAAGATATTTTAATATTTCTCTGTACTGTTCTCCAAACAAGTGGATAGGATATTTAGGGGTGTGACTGCAACAGAGGATACAGTAGGATTTTTCAACCTCATGAGAAACATCCAATTTGTAGACTGACAATGAGAGAGATTAACATAATGTTTCATTTCTGCTTACAACCAAACTCAGAACTTGAATTTTTTCCTTTAATTTGCCCCACTCATAATTACGATAATAAAAGCAATTATAATAAAAGCAATTACAATAATAAAAGTAAGATAAAAAATAGTCTGTGATCTCTAAAACTATATGATATAGACATCACATATAAAGAGGTGAAAGTTTGCTGGTACTAATCCAAAAAATTGATCTAAACTAGTGATGGTTAGTGTGTGGTCTCTGAACACCTGCCAGTCACTGCTCTACTTCTAAGGGTCTCTGTAACACAACAAAATGAAGAGCAGACTCCTCTATGCTATAGGCTAATGTACACTTGGGAAATTTGCACTGAAATGTTCTTGAGCTCACACAAGGAAAAGGTTAAAACCCACTGATTTAGAATAATACTAACAGTCCCCATGAATGCTATCCAATTCACTGCTAAGTATGTTAACAGTAAACCAATACATCAAAGAATTTCAGTAACAATTTACTGCAATACAGAAACTGGAAGTTCATCTCTTAACAGCTACCATCTATTTAAGAAAGTAAGGTCTGCTGAATAATCTGAAACTATCCTGACATAAGATCAAAAGATGAAATACTCCATGTCCCATGACTACCAGGTTTGTGCAATTCCAGGGGAATTGCCCTGCAGTGGTAGCAAACCATAAAGGTGCTACAGCGAAGAACTAGAAGGAGTATAGGAAATACTCCTATGCAGTCCTCTTGCATAGGAAAGCACTGTTTGTATGCAGACCCTTTTCAATACATTTTATCTAATGTGCTTCCTTCTTCCATAAATCTTTTGAAGACTGTGAGGCTTGCAGCTGGAAAGTCTGTAAATGGCATTGCATTCAGGATTTGTAACTCAAACAAGGGGTTAAAGGCGCAGCAGGCAGCACCATGACAGAAGTGCCCATAAGCTGGTAGAGAGTTTAGCCAGGTGAACCGCTCTGCTCGATGAGCACAGCCGTGTTGCTCTGTGAGCAAAAAGCCAGACCATTTCATTTTGCACATTCTGCAAAACAGGCTGGAGCTGATAGGAACCCACAAACTGATAAGAGGCCTGGTGAAATATTGGGAAATACATTCTTCCATGTGACAGTTACCTGAGGGAAACCTCAGGCATAATTCACACGGTTTAAGGAATGGCATAGTCTAAAGTATCTGGAGATAATGGAGTGTTTTATTGCACTACTATCTGCAAAGGTACACTACTTAGAGAGTCTTGAAGCACATACACAAATGATTACAAGGGTCTAGTTTTGACTTAAAGTTTAAATATATTCAAACCTCCTACCAGTTACACAGAAATACCTATTGCGTATTTATTTATTGTGGGCTATTTTTAGCACTATCTTTAAAGATGTTTCAGAATGGATAAGCAACTATAATTGTGCTCAGCTGGCTTATAATAGAGGAAATTGGGATTAATGTCCCGGGCTTGGTCAGGAAATTCAGTACTGACATCTGCTTGGAGGAGCTGCTTGTTGTACTCAGCCTTCCACAGCTGCACTGCCAGGCTGTGGTTTGGCCATTTATTATGGTTTGGAGGCTTTCTTTTTACATTTGTGTCCATTTGACTTTGCTTCAATTTAACAGAAACGTTTTTGGCTTACTGACTGAAATTCAGGTGACCACCATTGTGCTCTGCAAGGCTCAGTGTCCTGACTGACCTTCAGGGAGGCATGAGCAGGACAGACGTCATGGCCAGGGATGGAGTCATGGGCAAACAGGCCTTTTCTAGCCCAGCAGTGCCGGAGAGTGGGCCAGGGAGAGCTGACCGACACGAGTGTGTTCGGCCCCAGCTGACTTTATTCCTTCCTGAAAGTGGCCTGTGTTAAAAATACTCCAAGTGCTCATGGCAGTGGTGTGGCCAGATATGGCAAATCCCCTGCCTCACCCCTCTCCAGCAGGAGAAGCTCTGCAGGGCTCCGGCATCTCTCATCCTCCCTTCGCTGCGATTTGCAGCCTGGCTGAGTCTCAAATAACATGTTGCTGCATTCAGACACAGTGTAAAAATACAGTCAAATGCTGAATCAACAAGTCTAATTGAGTCATTTGCCTCTGATGTGAGAAATCTCTTAAGAAATTCATCTGCTCTAAGGAATCAAAAGAGACAGACGGCTTCAAATAAAAGTGAAGGAACTACTTGTGCCTTAAGCAGAATGTGAAAAGGTTTTAAAGAGAGAAAATAAAATTAATATTGGACTAAAATATGACACTTCTGCCTGGAAGAATGAGGCCCAATTTGTAATGTTGGCAGAGGAGGATGACAAATCTCTCTCTGCTCTGAAAGGCAAAGTGCAGGATTTTGTGTTTGTTCTCTTTATGGTATAGCGCCGTCATATAGACACCCATTATCCAGGCCAACATGGCTTACTTTCAAGGCATAATAACTCTTCAGCACATAATAAAAGGGAATTAAAATACAGTGGTGTAATAAAAGAAATACAAATTAAAAATGGGAATGTGGTATGTGAATATGGCACCAACCCTTTTATTGGAAATTTCCAGCTCATCTGCACAATACACTGCCATAATAGCACTGGGTGCTCCTGCTCATCATGTTCTCTGTACCAAGGAGTGAGAAGATTTATGACCCATATCCTAGCCGAGAGCTACCTCTTCCTGAGGCACTGGGCAAAATTCAGAAGCTGTTTTTCCATAAGGCTTGGTAAACCTGAACAAGTCCAGGAGGAACTGGCCTTCCTTTCCTACCCTTTCCAAACTTACCTTGACGGTCTGAGGCCTGTTTCTTAATTAAACTTGCCCTTTCTTACCCTTCTCTTATGTATCAACACTGAATTTAACCTATTAGCACCGCTGATTCGACTGATGCCTCAGGGTGCTAGAAAGAGAAACTTGTGGAGAAAACAAGGAACTAGAGAACATAAGAAGCTGGAGGTAAAACAACATTAGGCTTCCCTCTGGCATGAGTTGATGAGGCACAAGTGATACCTCTGCTTTCCATGAAGACCCCACAGGGTTATCCATTTTCCCTGCTAAAATCCCTTCTTGGAGGACCTCATTGGGGCTGTCATCCTTCCAGAAAGAAGGGGTGGATAGAAATGCTCCAAAGCTCCCTGGGGTCGCTGTCCACGGCACTGTGCTCCCTCTCCTCCCTCCAAAAGGGGTGCGAGGAGTGGGTGCCAACCAGCGGCACAGCTGTGCTTACTGCTGAGCAAAATGTGTTTCTTCTACCCACTGAGCTGCCCAAGTAGAGCAGGGTTTCATATCCAGAAAGGCTGGAAGGACTGGAGACTGGGGTTTGGGGGGGTGGTGTTGCTCTGGAAGCAGCACAGCACTGACAGTCATTTTGCTTGAAGGTTTCTGGCTGAAGGACACCAAGCAGCAGAACCAGGTGGGACTTCTTGGGCCATCCAATGATGACCAGGCAGGAGGTAGAGGATAGGATGCAGACATGAAAACAGAAGTGTATAAAGCACATGGTAAAGGAAAACATTGGGAAACACTGGAAATGTGCACAGGCTGATGTTGTTATGCACATTCTTAGGCAGCTAATCTCCCAGTATCAATCCTGGTGTTTATTTAACGCTAAGGAAAGACGTGGAGCTCTTCACAAGGAAAATGCATCTTCCTTGACAACACCGACAGATTTGTTTTTTTTCTTTCTCTGTGAAAAATAGCTTCTCTCTCACCTGCTCAGATGGTTTGTTATTGCTTTTTCTCCTTCCAGCCCCTTGTCCCTGCCCTCCTCATACTGGCTGGAGCAGGAGTCAGCACACACATGAAGCCTTTCAGAGCTCAGCCCACCAAGCAGCTCTCAAGAGCTGTGGGTGATTTTCAGCTCCCACAAAAACAAGAGGAAGCTGAGGGTACTTGACGCTTGGCAAGGGACCGAGCTGTGGTTGATTTACTGCGCTGAACTCTGCATTTCTGGGGCTGCCTAAGAAACAAAGTGATAAGAAATCTTCATTTCCTCCCTTCTGTGCTTTCTTGGGAGAAAAGGCCCAGTATACACATTGCCACTGGCTTATGGAGCTCAGTGTGTGTTAAAGGGCTGGTGTAAAGGCAAAAGGGCTTTCACACACCTGAAATGCTGCCGTGTGGGACAGAGGCAACCTGCCCTCTGTATGACCCTTGTGCCCTAAACGTCTTTTGCATCAACTAGAGAAAACTGTGGTCTTAACGTTACAGCTGCAAAAGCAAAGGCCAAAGTGTTTATTCCCTTTGTCACACCACGTAGTACCTTATTGCCTCTGTGAATCAGTGGAAATACTTCAAGAGTAAAGCATTTACCTGTGGATGTGATCAAGCCAAGGTCAAAGCTCTGCTGACTTTATTAGAGCTGAGAATCCCTCCTGGTATTTAAACTTAGTCCTAAAACAGCTGTCCTGTTCTTTTACATTGCAGCTTCTCATGAGACATCTAGAATACAAAGAATTAAAAAGTTCATTGAATACTTCAAAGTAGTTTTAAAGCATTCCCATGGCCATACCATACCTGCACTTTGGAGAAGAGGGAGGCCAAAAGCTGTTGAAACCCTGGCTATATGGGCTAATAGAGCACGTAGCTTGCAGGGAGAGATATTGGGATTCTGCTCGCTCATTTATTTCTTGGTTTAATCATTGACTGAAACATGTACAAACCACCACCGGAGCTGAACCACGGGCTCCTCCTGTCTGTTCTCCCAACCCACGAGTGCTGCGATCCCTGCAGAGCTTGCAGGGTGCCCTCCCTCAGTCAATTCCCTTTCGCCAGATGAGGATAGCACTTTCTTCGAGAGCAGGGTCTGTGATTACAAATCCCTCAAGGCCAAGGAGAGCTCCCGCTTCCAGGCAGGAGGAATTCCCTAAGGAGCACCGGACCCTTTGCGGATGTGGGTGGTCGGATACTGAGTCTCTGGCTCTCCCAGGGCCCTCCATGTACTACGGGTGTCCATGATTGAAGGGCTTCTAGGTGTTTGTAGCAGCACGACCTCAGGAGAGGGTCCTAAGGACATTTTTCATCAGGAAACTTAGATGCTATGGTGTCATCAGCACCGAAGCGCTGCAGCTTACTGCTGTCCTGAGCACAGGCACCTTCCACCAAAGTTGCACTTTAAGGCATCAAAATGTTATTTCAGCTATTTCACCTCAGGTGATTTTATGTGTCTCAGAGAAGTATTTACAAAGGTTCACTTTGGCCTAGGGAGGATAGTTTCCCTCAGTTCCTCTGTAGTCCAAGGGGAGGAACAGGCTCCCATGGGGATGGTCCAACTGGCCCACGCCGCAGTCTTGCCCAATACCCCGGCTGCACACACATCTGCACCTTCCCACCCCTGTCACAGGATGCCACAGCCCCCAGCCACACCATGTTGCGCTGCCCTTTGGAGATCCCCACCAAGGCCAGCTTCAGACATGATCTGAGCATGTAGGAATTGCTTCTGAAAAGATAATTTATACTCCTTTAAAGGTACGTGGCAGTAAAGGTTCATATAGGCACATCTTGTCCAGAGCTGGCATTCCCAGGAGCCCCATCTCCCATATCACCAGCTCGATGCTGTTTCAGGAGTGAAGGGTACCGTTTACAGGGCTGTTGTCACCACTTCCTACCATGCTCAACAGAAACCTGGCAGATGCACAGGACAAGTTTGCAACAGACAGTCCTTCTTATTCATCTCTATTTTCCTATATTAATCTCTGCAAACCAATTAAAACAGTTCACCAAATGGAGTTAAGCAATCTCCCCGAGAACTTTAAGAAATGACTCTTATCATCCCTCCTAAGGATAGGCTCAATGGTCAAGGCCACAGTGAAATCTTCCTTTTCTTGTAAAAGTTAACTGAAGTTAGTTATTAAAGTTCAGACAGTATTTAGGGAGGTTCTGAAATGAAGAACAGCATGAGACACCTGCACTGCCTCTGAAAATTTCAAGGATATCTTTTCCATAAAATCTTCATCTGGTTTCTTCTGAAGAGCTTTGCAGAAGACACATCAGGTACAATTCTGACTTGCCAGTCTGGATACAGGATAGGTAAATTAATGCTCTTAAATAAAATGCTTCTAGTCATGTATTGTATTACTTGTAAAATGTAAAAGGTTCCTTTGCAGAATTTTTTGTATTTTTCAGATCTTTATATTGGAGAGAAATAGAGTTTGTGAGTGTGTATACAGAGATTGAAAAGAGGGACACAGCGTGGTGGTATTTAATTATTTGGTGAAAGTTACCAGATTTCTGACTTCTTAGACAATATTTAGGATAAATTAATAGAGGGGAAAAATATCCCTTTGTTAATCTGATCAACAAAATGACGCGTCAAAATGCGCAATAGCAAAGTCTCAAAAATGTGGAGGATTAGCAGTGGAGCAAATAACCTTTCACCTGTGAGAGATGGTAGTGACATTAGTTGCTAGCCATAAGAATAGGATCAGAAGCTATAAGTTATACCAGGAATCAAACTGAACTTGAATGTTATCTCTGGGTTTTCAGTACAAATCTAGTCTCGGTCAATAGCGAGTGAAAGTTGTTATCATTTGATAGCTATGCAGTGTAATCTCCTCCTGCGCTCTCGTTCCCTGTGGGTGGCTGGACACAGTATAGAAGTTATCAGAATCGCACTAATTGGCAGTGTCCAACAAGAAGTCCAAGGGTGTAATGACAGAAGCATTTTGAAAAGGCAATTAGGATCTCTCTTTTCGGGCTTTGCAGAGGATTTCAGCCTCCGCTACCCTGGCACTTGTCACAATATTCAATTTTCTTTAAAACATCTAAAGTAAGTAGCAGTGCAGACAGCTGAAAAACCTCCTGTTTACAAATAATCCCCATGCAAAGGGGATTCTATCTTCCTAAATATATTTGGGAGGAAAATCCGGGCGAGCAATAGGAAAGCAATAGTGACTGAAGTCACGGTGCCTGATAGGTGCTGACAGACCTGGGGAGGAGATGGAGATGAGCAACGCAGCTGGGACAGGGCGAGTGAGTGGAGGGTAACTAGCCACAGCTGTCATCTAGCCAAGAAACACCTGGGAGGCACCTTCCACCATGCTTCAGGCGCTCACGCTACCTTTGTTAAGCTTAACTTGGATAATGCCACACAGCACCATGGTCTTTGAAGTAGGCATATGCTCACATTATCTGGCTTGAAGAGACCCTCAGGATGGAGGATCCAGGACTCCATGTGAACTACTGTGACTCTGATCCAAAGCTAACCAGAATGAGAAGCAGCAAATGGGAGTTTCTATCAGGAAAAAAAGAAAAAAGAACACAAAATACTTACTTACACCTTCAACAACACAAGCTCTAGGAAACCAAAGGATATTTTGAGAGGTGTAAAGTGGCATATTGTACATTCTCTGAAATCAGGGCATTAAATATGGTCTGAAAAGGGAATAAAGATTGGGCAAGGAGGCCAGAGAGACTATTAAACTATTCGAAACAGTTTCAGCACTAGGGAAAATTTGAAGCAAAAGAGAAATCCAGGCAATTCTTTTATTTTTATGGTTTATGAGCATTTCAAGAGTAAGCATAGCACATCTAGCCCTACAGTGTGACAAACAAAATTATTCAACGGGGTTTTGAACAATATTACTCTTTGTGATATGAAGTCTGAAAGATTGATCCACATTCTAGGAGACAGAACAATTATAAAATCTTTGACAGATAAAACTTCTTTCCTGCAAGTCTATGTACAGTGAGGTTTAGAAAAGAGAAAGAACAAAATTAGCCTTTTTTTTTCATTTAAGTCTCATCACCCTCGGTTTTGGAGCTCTGATCCAAGTACAGGGAGGGACACTGGTATAAAGTTATAGTATTGGAGTAAGTATGATCTCTCTTGCTGATTTTAACAGACGTTGGATCAGGGTCTTGAATGAGCTTGTGTTTTGTATATTAGTCTGCTGGAATTATTACTCCACAGATTTTGGAAAATATTATAAATCTAACTCTTTTATGTTAAAACAGGTGGTAAAAATTGTTTAGCCCATTGTCAAAATAGTAAATCCTTTGTGGAAAAATAGTATGTCCACAAAAACAGCATATCTAAGAGGTTCATCCAACATTATTTGGACTTTTACACATCCACAAATTTCCCCACAATAAGCTAGTAGAAAACTGGAAGTGAAATAACTTGGACCAGGTCAATAATGGGCCATGAAATGTAGCAAGGCAGCTTTTCTGTGTGTTTCAGGATGGGATCCCCATTTTAATGCAGAAATTGCCATAGATAAACACCTTTCCATCTGTCCATAACTAGGCAAACTGCTCTGTGCCATGTGAAATGATGTGACGTCCCATGACAGCTCCAACAATTGTGCACACACAGGTCAAAATTAGAAATACACATAATGTGTTTCAGTGCAAGTCAGCTGCTAGACCTGGGGGAAGAATGAGTTTTGGACAGGCATCTCTCACAAGAGCACCAGTGAGCACAAAGATGCTAAGGAGCATTTGTGCTAAGTGGGAGAAAACAAAGAGGAACAACCTACTGTCAGCATCACCAAAGACTACCAGGAGCATGTCCCGCTTCTCCAGTCTAGGACCAGTATTGTGTTAAATATTTAATGACAAAAGCAGAGATAGATTTTTTTTAGATAATGCATCTGTTTAGCTGAATTTAAAGTGGTAAGAATGTGAGGCATTCAGAGAAACGTAATTAAGCAAAATGGGCAGCATGGTGACAGAATCACTTAGTTGTTGAAAAACATCCAGTGATATCTACTGAAACAAAATCTTGAATCTTTTCATTCGTAATGCAAGTTTCAAGGGTCATTTCTGGAGTGAGTGAGTGACATTTCTATTCAGCACAAACATGCTAATGTGGATGGGGACCTGACAGAAAATAATATTTAGATCAGATGTTGCAAGAACTGTTTGCAGTTGCAACAGAGAAGTATTCCAGACAACCTGAGGAAATATAACTTACAAATAACTTAGCAAACAGCAACACTGTGGTTTTTCACTACTAACTTCCTCATCACACAGGTCCAAGCCAAAAGATTTGACCCTGGTGCCATAGTTTCTCCTAGTCCAGGAGAAGATAGCTGAGCTCTGGCTTTTCTCCTTAATTTTGTGGTGGGTTTCAAGGAGCTGCCAGCCCTCCGGGCTGTGCTCAGTGCTCCTCTGCAGTGCCACAAATGGAGACTGGTTGGGATCGCCTTGTTTGTTCTTTGGGGAACTGGTCTCCCTTGAGTGAGGCAGTTCCCAGTTGTAGACACCTGACTTTAGAGATAAATTGACTCAGAACCCCTCCTATCCACTTTCTGGCTGCACCTTGAGAAAGAAAGTGTGCATGCTCCAGCAAAACACTGCCCTGCAGTGGGAGGAGGACAGCAGGGGATTGCCGGGCAGAGTGAAGCGGGTGTCCCTCAACCTGCTGTCTTTTGATCTTCAGAGGTGGTAACGCTCAGCTGGCAGTTCACTCGTCTGTGTTATGGCTATCCACCCCACAGTATATAAGGAGCTAACCATGTTCTTCATTACAGGTTTCTAAGTGACTAACAGCAAAGAGAAGCACACAAGAATCACCATCCTTATCTGGCATTTCAGAGGAAATGGTTGAGCCTGTAGGTAACCACTATGTTGTAGCCAGACCTGTGTACTCAGAGAAGTTATTTGATGAAGAGCACGAGAAACTGCACAGATACCATAAAACCTTTTGGGATCACCTAAAACTATATTTTCGGTAAGGAGATTTCTTTTTTTATAATATGGATATAAGAAACAACTTGAACTGCAACCCTCAGATAGCATAAACTTCATTCTGACAATTTCCATGTCAGATTCCAACAGAGCAAACGGAAACTCATTAACCAAACGCAGTGTCAGATTTTTCCAATGAATTTTAGACACTATTTCCCTTAAATATCTTCCTACAGTTGTGTCTCAGGCAACTTGTCTTTTCCTGGACACTTGAAGCACCCTTCACTTGGAGCACAGCTACGTTACAGTGTGTTGCTCGGGCCTTCTGCAGGCAAGACTTTGACTTTTGGCAGGCTGAATCTGAATCCTTCTCCTGTCATGTCACCTACAAAGACTGGGAGTGTATACTGACAGGCAAAGGACCAGATGAGACGTTCACTAACAGAGCTGTGGCCTGTTGTATCTTTACAGCTGTTCCCCAGAAAGGGTCAAAAAAATTGCCTTGGGTTTGTTTCCAGTTGCCTCCTGGCTGCCAGCGTACCACTTCAAGGAGTGGATCCTGAGCGACATCGTCTCTGGCATCAACACGGGGCTCGTGTCCGTCCTGCAAGGTACCTTCGGGAAACGTGTGCTCTAACACAACTTGTTAGGCCGGGCTGAAAGGTACAGCTGGCTTCAGCCTATAACATATATATATGTCCCTTTCCTCGTGTCTTTGTCGTTACAGGTCTCGCATTTGCTCTGCTGGTAAATGTCCCCCCTGGTTATGGACTCTACGCAGCATTCTTCTCAGTCTTAGTCTATTTTATCTTTGGCACATCCAGACATATCTCAGTGGGTAAGTTCAGGCATGCTGGCTGCCCTTGTAGCTGATGGAGAATTATGGTCAGCCTTTCAAACGCTAACGAATGGATGCCTTGGTGTTAATTAGGTCCCTTCCCTGTCCTGAGCCTGATGGTGGGAGGCGCTGTTGTGAGACTGGTCCCAGATGACTTTACTGTAAATGGCACTTTGGTGAATATTTCCAAAATAGATGAAGAGAGGGTGATAGTGGCTGCATCTGTAACCTTCCTGGCTGGGATTTTGCAGGTTGGTGTCTGCCCGTGCGTGAGTTCATGTATGCACATACACGAATAGCTGGATTGCGACTGCCCTTCCTATTTGCTTTCCGCTAGTGTAGTCACAGAAATAAAACTCCTGTTCCCACATAACTGACCTTAGCCCCCTGACTAGGAGACATCCATCCCTTTCCAGTGACTGCTTGCTGATTCATGCTGTAAAATCACTGTTTTTGCCCAGACCGGAGCCTGCTGCCCACACAGGTGCGCACCGCCCACAGCAAAACACCATTTGCTAGATAGGAAAAAGTAGCTGGGAGAGTAATGTGAATGATGCAGACACATCGAGGGGGATGAAGGCTCTATTTCACAATAATGAAATATTTGGATTTGTCTTTGCAGAAAAATATATTCCTCCCTGTGTAATGATTTCTAGTATTTGTTTTTACATCATGAAGCACTTGTACTGTGTAAAAAATATGGGTACTGAAAACCCTAAGAGTAAGGACATTTATTTTAGCTCCAAAATAAAATGAATAGCTTTTAACTCCTCTAGCAATGCCTCTTATGCCCCCTGTTGCTAAGTCTTGACTTTATTGCAAGGCTGGTGATGGTCAGTATTTTCCTTAATCCCTGGATATATGGGATTAGGTGAAAGTCTTTGTTTCCACTAAATATTACAAGAGTTGCAGGTTCTCTTTGTTGCAGAGAATGCTTAAAAATACAAATGAATCACACTAATGTCTGGTCATTTTACATTTCAGTTGCTTATGGGAATTCTACAGTTTGGATTTGTAGTTATTTATTTATCACAGTCATTAATCAGTGGTTTCACAACTGCTGCAGCTATCCATGTTGTGATATCTCAGCTGAAATTCATGTTTCAACTAACTGTCCCTGGATTTAATAAACCATTTGGCATCATCTATGTAAGTATCAAGTGTTCAGTATTTGCTAATGTTATTGAATCCTATGGTGTATACCTGACAGCATCACACGGCAGTAATAACAGATCTTAGCATAAAACAGCCAAGCAGGAGGAAACATAAGACAAAAATGCAAAAAGATAAGTTATTAGTATATGATTGTGATATTTAAACATATTCTCAGGTATCCAGCTAGGCTAATTATATAATATTTTATATTGTATGTTAGCATATTTTAAGTGCACATTCAGCTTTGCCTCAAGCACTTAATTATTCATTTTAACTGGACTGATATTATATGACTGATATACAACCTGGATATGACTCCATGAGACATGTGGGATGAGAAAGGAAGGAAGGGATGGAGGGAGGGACTTGGTCAGTAATTCCCATCTCTCACAGGTCCTGTCCTAACACACTCCTGCTGGCACAGTAGGCAGAGTAAATCCAATTCACTCTCATGGCATGGACATAAATGCACTACCCCGTTCTGCAGGGGGGAGACCAGGAGGGGGCGGTCAGGAGTCATTGGAAAGGGTTTTCCACGGATACTGTCACTGTTTGGATTAATACACACGTACCTTCACCAGGGCTTGCAATCCAAACTGCCTCACAAGGCATAAATCCCAGCCACCATGATCCTTAAAGCAATTTAGAGACAGGCCTCTCTGGAAAGAATGACGCTACCATGTCAAGCACTATTATTTCTAAAGCACCCTACATTTCTTCCTGATTTTGCAGACTCTGGAAAGTGTTTTTAGCCAAATCACAAAAACAAACATTGCTGACCTCGTCACATCACTCATTGTCTTGCTTATCGTGTTCGTGGTGAAAGAACTGAATGATCGATACAAAGCAAAGCTGCCCACACCCATCCCCATCGAGCTCCTCGTGGTAACGGCCATTTCTTGTTTGCTTTTGCTCTCGCTCAATCACAATAGCGACGTGGGAAGCTCCGTCTTAAATTAAATATTCCTTCTCCTGGGCTGTGTTAAACAACAGGTTGTCTGAGTTATTCTGGTATGTTCTCTGTGTGGTTTATGAATGTACAACCATACCTATAAGGTGGTTCGGGAATTACATCCGAGCAGCAAGGGGGTGTGCAGACTTGGGCGTGACTCTACTGCTAGTGGTGAGGCGCGAGGGGGAGGGAGAAGGAAGGGTTTGCTAAAAGTTTCTGCATTCTCTTATTTGAGCATTCCTGATGGAGGTGGTTTGTATTATCTTTCAGACAGTCTTAGCAGCGCTGATATCCTATTTCGCTAAATTTGAAGAAAAATTTAATGTAGCTGTCGTTGGAAAACTAGAAGAAGGGTAAGTGCTTTCCTGTACAATTTACCAGCGGAGCAAAATGTTCTTTCCAGTTCTTCAGCGCTGAATCATTTCGGTTCTGTCTTTCGATTAAGATCATCTGCATCATCTTCTTTCAGAAGGCAAAGAAACATTTTACTTCCAGCAACATTTTCAACACCTCAAAGTTACTTGCCAGAGCACATCCTCTATGCAAGAAAAAATACTTTTTTCTTTCATGAACTTGACACATGAAATAACGGGATGCTTCATTTTCCAAGACAGCGGTTGAGCAGTAGGTTAATCTGTGCCTCCTGTGCTGAGCTAATCATGCCCCACGGCCGCCCTTTCCCATGAAGTACATGCGCGGTTCGCAGCCACCACCAGCCATGGGAAAGCGCCGCGTGGTCCCGGCGTGGTCCCGGCGTGGTTCCCTGCCGTGGCCATTGCCCCGAGCACCTCCTGCTGCCCAAGCAGTGTTTGCCTTGGGAGGCTCCACTGGGGAGATTTACAGGGGCAGCTGGAAGCCAGACAGGCTTTTTGAAGCAAAATGTTATTAAAATGAAGGCGTTTAAGAGAAAACAGATCTTTGAGGAGAAAGTCACTTTGCCCCAGAGACTGGGGAGCACGCCTCCAAGCCGCGACTGCCTTCTGCTGCTGCTTTTCTGGGAGGCTTTGCATTGCGCACACATCGCTTTGGTGTTGTTTTCCTGCTTGGTTTCCTTCTGCGTTTTCTTATATTAAAGCAAAAAAGCAAAGCCAACCTCCTGTAAAGCACCATACAGCAACTTCCCCCCCGTGGGGGGGGGGGGACTAGGCTTCATGCTGCATTCTCTGTTTTATTTGATTTATGATCTTAAATTTTTATAGAGTATATCCAATGATATCAGAATTTTGGCATAAAAAATTAATAGACACACATTAAGATAAAGAGGGAGGGAGATATTTACTAGGACAGCAGATGGCAGTGATTTACTGAGGTATCTCAATTGCCTCGGTACTGGTAGCCTGGGGGGCAGCAGTGAAGGAAGCTGGCAGAGGATCACCTATTTCTGCCTGAGAGCCTCCATTCTTCAGATTTTGGTTTAGTGGAAAAAAAAGCCCAGCGAAGAATTCTTTCTAGGATCCACAAAAGCCCCTGATCAAAGGAGCAGGAAGTCTAGCAGCTGGCCTTACAGACTAACATGACTTAGTAAATATTTGTTTAGGTATCTGAAGTACTACAATGAATCACACAGGGATTTTTTCTGTTCCCTTCTAGTGAAATCCTTTCCTGAGCACACTACCTGTGCAAGGGCCTCGGCACCATGCCATACCCTAAATCAATGCATAATTAGAAGGTAGAACTGTGCATGCACCTTAGACAAACTAAGCTATGGCTGGTCCTGGCCAAGTAATTGGGAACTTCCTGAGATATAAACTGAGCTGAATGCAGATGAACAGAGAATTCCTGTCCCAGTCAAGGTTTCTCCAAAGTTCAGGGTTCAGATCCACAATTATGTGTCCCATCTCTCCAAAGTGCACAGTTAAGGCTGCCACCTTGCTCACTTGCTTGACAGTTTGTCTCCTTAGATGTATTCTTAAAGAGCAGGGGTTTTGTCTTTCAGATTTCAAGCTCCTGTTGCACCTGATATAAGTGTCTTCCAAAGGTGTATAGGCGACAGCATTTCCATTGCAATCGTTGGGTTTGCAGTAGGCTTCTCTGTGGCCAAAGTGTATTCCATCAAGCACGACTACCCATTAGATGGCAACCAGGTAGGCAAATAACTCAATACTGTGTATTAGTCAATGGGGAATAAGTCATTTTAGGAATGCTTTGCCTTGTGAATAACTGTCATGAACTGTCTTTTAAGAACAGTCTCCTTTGTTTTTATTCCAGGAACTAATTGCTTTTGGGCTGGGTAATATAGTCGGAGGATCATTCAAAGGATTTGCCTCTAGTACATCACTGTCAAGATCAGGTGTGCAGGAGAGCACGGGAGGCAAAACCCAGGTACAGAAGATAAAAGATCGTGATGGCATTTAATGTGAGAAAGCTCGCTACACTGGTTGACCCTAATGCCTCAGGGCACAGATTCACAATGGAATTGTTTTCTCATGCAGATTGCTGGTATTATCTCAGCTGTCATCGTCCTGATTGTCATCGTGGCCATTGGGTTTCTCCTGGAGCCATTACAAAAGGTATTCACTGTTTTCACCTACCGCTTCTCCCTGCTCACCAAAGACAGGGCTGCTGCAGGAGGAGTCATTGGGAGTTTTCATAGACCCCAGTGGGAGCAGAACCATATTTTGCAAAATCCAGGTTTTTTCACACATGATGACAGAGAGGACCATAGCTGTGAATTTACCTATACACAGAGACAGAAGCGATCAGCTGCTTCCTCGCTGAGTTCCGCTGTGCAGGGATGAGATGACCCATAGCTTGCAGGGTGTGATAGGAAATGACTCTCCAACAGGTGTCCAAGTCCTCTTGTGCAGCAAAAAGGTATCACTAGCATGCAGGTATCATTCCTACTTAAACTCCACAGAGGTCTCTTTTATAGCAATTACTGTAGAATACCATCAGATTTCATTGGGGGTGTTCTGTAAGAGGTGAGGGACATGAAGCACTTCTCTATTTTTCCCCAGAAGGACACTGCACTAAAGTTTAAATCAGGGCCTTTATCTCCAAATGGGTGACAGTGAGGAATGTGAAGGTTGCTAGGACCAGCTGTAACTGATCCCAGTCCAGACCCTCAAAGGGAACACAGGTGCCCAAACACCAAACATCGCAGCACCAGCTTTTAGGTGCCAAAAATAAATGGGATTTACAGTCATGAGTCAGGTTGCATGCTGCGCTGTGGCTAGGGAGATTCCCGTGCAATGGAAAGGTGCATCCTGACTTGCAGCAGCGATGAACCAGGAGGAGTTGCCCAACCTTTCAGCTGCACTTTGATGCTGTTTGTATGATCTTTTAAGTCTTAACATTCGACATTTGCTTTGCTTGTTTTACAATGCAACATTTTGGTCTTTGTTAACAGTCAGTCCTTGCATCTTTGGCTCTTGGCAACCTAAAGGGAATGCTCATGCAGTTCAAGGAAATAGGCATCTTATGGAAAAAAGACAAGTATGACTGTGTAAGTGGAGTCCCACGTGTATTCAGGAATGAAACACTACAGAAAAATCATTTATTTTGCAAATTCCCTTTATTTTTATACCTCTCTTTATTTTATCTTTATTTTTATACCTGCCTTACTTCACTAAATGGAAATTACAATAGTAGCATGCCTTTTTCATTTCACACTCCTTGCTTAAGTTTTGCATTTTGTCCCACCTGTTCTCAGTCAATTCTCTCTGCTAACTTCTCTTTTCTACATTCATTTTCATCAATTTCATCAAAATACGACTCATCATTTAAAGTCAAATACAGAAAGAAGTTGCATAACATGTCTAAATAACTAATGCATGGGCTACATATTCCCTTTCATACACTCATGTAGCCCCCCACTATGGCAAAAAAAATAGGAAACATGAAACCACTTACCCAAGGCATGGGGACAGCCCACATCAGAGCTGAGACATCAGTTCAGATGTTCCTGCTCCCACTCTGGGCTCATGATGCAGGTCTGTAACACGCAGGTAACCTCAGACCTGTCCTCTGCTCTTTGCAGGCCATATGGGTGGTGACGTTCTTGGCCGCCCTCTTCCTCGGCCTGGACATTGGGCTAGCGGCTGCTGTGGCCTTCCAGCTGCTGACTGTGGTCATCCGCTCCCAGATGTGAGTACCTGCTGAATGGGACGATAAGATACCTCTGCGCCTCGGGGTATAAATAATTTCCCCTCAGACAGTGAAGGCCAGGGTTCACATGCCTTGGTCTGTTAAGCAACAGTATGTAAATATTAGTTTTGCGTGTAAACCCTTGAATGTAGGATCCCACTTCAGCCCAGCAGCAGGCCCCTTGCTTTCCCATGGGGCGAGCGCGGTGCCGCTGGAGGGCTGCGCTAAGCCCCTTGGCGAGCCGAATCGGAGTAGGGACTCAGGCTGCCACGGGGCTGCCTCACCGGGTTGTTGCACGTCTGAGAAGTACCGTTCCCATCATCACTCGCTTGATGCTGCAAACTACAGCAAAATCCACATTGTGATCCCTGAAAGAAACCGGGCAGAGGTGTTTGCAAATAAAGAAATGTTCCTAGCTGCATGCACACTAAGCACCACAAAAAATGGGAAAGTTTGTGAGAAGAAGAGGGTCTTACTACTGGCTCCTGTGGTGTGACTCTGCGTACAAGGCCAGGTTAGGGAGGGCTGCTGGACCTGGGAGGTCGCATGCACAGGCAGGCACAAGCGATCTGGCACTGCATGGGGCTGTGCTAACTCCAGTAATTATTATTCCAGCGACAACTCACGTGAATAACTGCTTACCAGCCTGAGGAAAAGGCTCGCAGTCTAACCCACAATCAGACATCAAGTCAAATCAAACAACAGCATCAGAACCTGTGCTGCTTGCTGTCAGTATTCTCACATTTGAATGAAATCTGCCCCAATATGCAGCCAAGGATGTTAATGTCTTAAATCATTCACAAAGGTGTGTTTCAGCTTTGCAGAGAAGGTTTTCATGATGCAATCATTATACCTACCGCCCGTATGGAGGTCACTTTGTCCGATCCTCAACCCACACAGCACTCACGCAGCAAACTACAGGTTTCAGCGTGACCCCCACTGTCCAGTCCACCAGGTTGCAGTAGGAGGTACAAATAACTTCACATGTTTGTTTGCAGTCCGAGCTGCACCGTTCTGGCTAACGTTGGAAGAAGTGACATCTACAAAAACAGGAAGGATTACACTGATGTGAGAAATTTCATATTTCTTTTATTATCTGCTGCATTTGTGTTTCTGTAATAGATGACGTTAGTGATACTGTCGCTTCATTATACAGATCTATGAGCCAGAGGGAGTGAAGATTTTCAGATGCTCATCTCCTATCTTTTTTGCTAATGTTGAATTCTTCAAAGAGAAACTCATCACTGCTGTAAGTGTTTGGCAATCGTTTTAAATACATGAATTGCATGATGCATTAAAGGTGAATACAATTTCCCAATAATTAGCATGTATGCAATCTAGTCACAGTTCAAAGATTTCCATGCATTATTCAAATATTAATTTTCTACTCCTGCAGTCCCACGTGACATACATACTTCTGAGAAAGAGAACTACCTGACTTGTGCTGAATTTATACCATAACAATGTATATACATATTTCAAAGTCCTTTAGAAAAAAGTACCATAGGCATAGACACATTATTGTATGTTGACATATAAAAGGACATTATTGTGTTATCATTTATATTATTTATGTCCAGTAAATGTTAAGCTTACTTGCCCCAAAGATTTTAATCTCAACAGGCAGAAGAAGAGCTGAATGAAATCATGCTATGGAGGAGATTTTGGTTTCTTCTGTGACAAACTGGTCCATGGCAGCACGTTGCTCTGTAGCTAGCACAGGAGGCCAGGCTCCTAGAGAAGCCCTCCCTGGCCAGGCTGTTTGAACCGAACTCATACCAATAATCTCCCTTTCCTTCCACACTGAGGATTTCAGAAGACTTGCAGGAATTTAGTATTTTTTAAAGCTTTATTAGTATAATTTATCTGCCTGTCTAATTTGTTAAAACTGGCTAACAGATTCAAGAGACTCATCCAGACAGCATGATTACTTTTGTTTTTCTTCTTCAAGAAAAGAAAACAATGTCTATACGACTCACGCTGCAGTCGGGGGACAGCAAAACAGATACTGTCTGTGAGGTCTTTAATCTAGATAGCAAGGACAGCCATACTGTAACAAAGACGTGGTAGGACAAGCTTTGGGCTAGCCAGCACTGCACAACCTGCTGGAGCTACTGGTCTGTGCTGCAGCATCGTCGCTGCTGCCTTGCTGTCCATGCTGGCGTCCTAAAGCTGGTGCAAATGGGCCACAAACAGATTTGTAGTCATACCTCCATTTGGCTGTAAAGATCTTCCCAAGAGGGAAAATGGCCCCTTGTTCAAATTGATGAAATGCGGTGGGTAACATAAAGCATGAACCCTGCCCATACAACTGGAGAGAAAAGCCATGTGAGATGCTGTGCCCTTCCCTGGTGTCACTGGGGTTTTGCCCTGGACCTTTTAATGTCACAGAGAGGCCCCATCACAGGTGTGAGGCACCAAAGATACAGACCAAAGATGCAGCCCAGTCACCAGCCTGGCCCCGGTCCCAGTTTCACCAGTGCTCTCCCCTCAGCGTGCAGCATTGTGTGGACAGGGACATGGTGGCACCATGTCCTCTTGGCAGGACAAGGGAACGGCAGGCTGGGCTGTGCTCTGTAAAGACAGAGAAAAGCAGGGGTGGGCACTGGCAAGCAGCTGCATAAAGGGCTCCGTTTCAGAGTAAAACAGCTCAGAAAGGCACTTCTAAAATATAAACACCACAGATTTAAAGGAAGTAAAGAAATATAAAGAAATATCTTTCTTACAAAAGCTCTGTGCACCGTAATGAATCAACAAATGATATTGTTTATTTATTTTTGCTTTTGTCTTATATGCAATTGTTTACTGGTGTTTTCTAGACTGAATAGCATGCTTTTTTGATATGGTACTGGAATTTTTGACTAAATCTGAAGAATTATTCCAAGTGCTGTTTCTGCAGGTTGGCTTCAACCCATTGAGAGTCTTGAGGAAACGCAATAAAGCTCTGAGGAAAATCAGAAAGATGCTGAAGAAAGGAGAGCTGGAAGTGACATCTGTAAGTAAATCAACTCCACTAAATGCAGATAGGTTGGGTGTAAAGGGGACAAGACCCAGGGGAATTAAGCAATCAGCTCTCTAGCTTGTAGCAGCTGAGAAGTGCCTCACAGTATCCTCTTGCCATGTCCTAATTCTATATGCTGTTTGCCAAATTGCCACTTCATGACCTAAATGCAAGTTTCAAAAATAAGATTTTGCATAGCTCTCACAATTAGAGACCCACAGCCATACCATGCGTGACTGCAGTGAACTTTTGCTTGGCTTCAGATGGCAGGATCAGATCACACAGAGGCGATGTTCATGCTGAGTTAAAAACAAGACAAAGCTGATTTTTCTCTCAGTCCAAATCCTTCATGTTTTTTTGTTGACTTGTTCCAAAGCCACTGAATCAAAGGGCATCTGACCATTGACTTTGGGAACAATATATCCTTGCGGAAAATAAAAGACAATGATTAATTCATTATGATGACGATTAAATGATTAATGAGAGGAATGCCAACATTTCCAAACTCCTCCAGACCTGGAGGAGGCAGAACTTTCTCTAGTGTAAAGTCCGGGTAGCTCCTGCTCCATCTCATGGGTACACAAGCTTCACATCGCTGTGACTCTCACCCTGGTATGAGATGCACTCTCCACCCTGGGCAGGGTCTTAAACAGCAGCATTAACTGTGGCACTTTCCTCCTTTGACACAGAAAGGCTTCATTTGCATGGCTAACCATACACCTGAGTCTGATGAAGAATTAGACAACAACAGGATAGAGGAACTGGACCAGCCCACCGACCTGACGGACTTGCCCATTCACATAGACTGGAGCACTGACCTCCCTCCCACCATCTCTGTGCCCAGAGTGGACATCCACAGCATCGTTCTGGATTTCTCAGCAGTGTCCTTCCTTGATGTTTCTGCCATGAGGGTCCTCCAAAAGGTAATTCTAATTCATGAGGCAGACAGATAGTGAACACATAAAAAGAAAAATATATGAATGCAGTGAGCTTAAAGGTATTTCTACATGGACTGGAAATCAGTGGCAACCTTTCAGTTATTGTTAATTCTAATATACATTTTCCATGGAAAATGTTTAGGATATAAGGATATAATGCTGTCTAAATATAGAATAGTATTTTATATATATGTGTGTGTGTGTGTGTGTGTGTGTGTGTGTGTGTGTGTGTTTATCATAGAATCTAATCTCAATGTTGCTTGGAATTAGAGCATCATTAGAGCATAGGGCTCTGGCACTCTTTCTTCAACTAGTAACATTTTGTGAAGCTTTACAGAAATGTATGTATGAAATATGGCTCTAACTATAGGTTTGGGGGTTAGAACACTGGAGTTTCATCTCTGCTCCTGCTGTCGCTTTCCAGGGCAACCTTGAGCAAAGAAATAAGGGTAACATTTTCAAGCAGTGGTAGCTACAGTTAAATATTTAAATCCACAGTTAGGTGCATGAACCTATTTCCATAGGAACTAAGCATCCACTGAGTATGATGGAAACTGTAATTCTGCTTGAACTTCTAGTTAGAAAAATCTCTCCAGAACCTCCTGGAATCTCAATTTCATCACGCGTAAAGTAGGTACAATAAAGCCATACAATTCACAAAAGATCATCTTTTTCACTGTGTGCTAAATGTATTTAATACTGCCCCTTTTCAAAAGGATCAGTCGCCCCTGCCTGCAGCCATATGAAGAGACTATTCTGACTTTAGGTGCAGCAGGGTTTGGATTTAGAGCTCTTTACCATTGTTCAAAATGCAATCAATATCTTAAATTTGCCTGAATATCTGCTGTAGCTAACCACTGTAATAGCTGTTAATAGCAAAAATATCAGTAACTAAATGCTGTCTGTTTTCTGTTTAACAGATTTTGAAAGAATTTGTCCGGATAGACATAGATATTTACATCGTGGGGACCCATGGTGAGTTCTCGTGTTTCTGTCAGCCTCTATTTAGTTCTGCCTCATCTCGCTGCCTTCCCCATCCCCCTATAGCAAGGCTGACAAGGATCAACCCAATTTCACATTCCAGTCATAGTCCAAACCATCGATCCGTACCCATAATGAAGCAGTCCTGGAGACACCCCCTGTGCTGATCCTGCCAGAAAGCCACAAGCCAAACTATACAATCTTGAAATGAGATGATCATTTTAAATGTGGTCACCAAGAGTAGGATAAACAGAAATGGAACCAAGAGCTGTAACTCCGACATCCTCCAAGCTTTTTTCCCTCCAGTTTCCTCTTTTATAGCTCTCTCCCTCTTTCCACCTCTCATGTCCTGCTATGAAAAGCCATTTCTCTGCCTCTCGTGCCCCTCTGTCCCCACTGAAGCGAGTGCCCAGTCCTGCGGGAGTGAAGAGCTGTGCTGTCCTGGGTGTCTTCTGGCAACTGCTACATCCGAACCTTCAGCTAAGGGAAAAAACCCAGGTGGCCACGGGATAACAGCTCCAGCTGAGAGGATTCATGATCTCCCCCCATGATCTCATGCCACCCACAATGGGCTGTGGCAACCGTGTGTGAAGGTGCATTTTGCCTACAGCTGCCCGGTCTGTGCCTCCCAGCTATAGGCAACAAGAAGCCACTACTGGGTGGCCTAGGTTAAGCATTAAAAAAGAGATGTGGCTCAAAGTCTCTCCTGCCTGGGGCAGCACTAGTGGAAGTTTATATCCCACCCTCTCCACATCAATAAACAGGAACCTGTCTGCAATAATAAATAAAATAGTTCACCTAACCAGAAATTCCTACATGTTCACTCAGTAGTCATGCTAAGATATATCATTTCTTCAGTTTCAAGGCAAGCCACTTTCTATTTTGATTTTGTTCCCCTGCAGAGGGTTTCCTGGACAAACTGGAGAGAAGTGCATTTTTTGATGAGGAGATTAAGCCGTCTATGTTTTTTCTCACCATTCATGATGCAGTTTTACACATTTTGCTGAAGAAGGACATAGCCAGCTCACCAAAATTAAAGCTCACTGAGGTAACGCTACAGTTTTCATCTTTTGCTATATTGCATTAGGTCCTTTGTTTAGCTTAATGGTACACAACAGTGATCTGCAGATCTAGCCATACCCCCTCTGCAGTGTCTAAATTCAAAAAGATAATGATCAGAATTCAGCTGGTCTCTGACAGATTTGGAGAGTAACCATGGCCCTTGGCCCAGGTGCCTAGCAAACCACTATTTTAGTTCACTGAAAGGAGTGAATAACCTAGAGACAGGCCTCACGGTGGATTTTGCTTGAATCCACCTCCTTGGGAACACCGGTGAGGAGGTGGGCCTGGTGGATCTGGCCAGGTCAGGACACTTTGAATCAGTATCTAATCCTACTTAGTTAAACTGGCCCGGCTTTTCTGCCCTGACTCAGAGATCTGTCAGGGTGGCACAAAGGGTTGACAAGTGAGAGCAGCTTCCTTCCTTCCAGGTTGACTCCTTTGATGTGAAAAAAGGTAAAAGAAAAAAGAATAAGAAAGAAAGAAAGAAACATCCCATTTTCTAACCCCAAACTTCTTGTGTTCACTGCAGGAGAAGGGTAGCAACAACCATTGCATTATCAGCACCAGCAGGGGATTACGCAGCCGAGAGCACAAGGTAGGGCTCCTGGTTCCAGCAGCGGCACTCCACTCACTGTGGGAAATGTGATCCCCAAAAGCTGCTCACAAGAGCTGCAAAGCCAGATAACAAAAGCTTCTGCGTCACTGGGCTCTTGCGTCAACCCAGGGCAGAAACCATTCTGATAATTTATTAATGGGATTTGACTTAAGGCAAAGCATTACAGGAGTAAGAAACGCACTGCTCTGCTCACAAGAGGCAATCCCTGGCCTTGCCTGCTGGCAGCACACGGATAATCTGCAGAGGGAGGCTGGGCAAAGGGCTTTTCATGGGGCTCTCCCACCAGCCTCCTCATCACGGTCCTCCTGCTATGGGCTCACAAGCCTCTGGTAGCATGTTCAAATGGCAAGGACTTCAGCGTTACTCCTATTCACCTAAACGTCACAGGTAGAAGGGTGGTTTGGTGACAGGGGATAAAAAGGGCGGCTTTTGGCCACTTTCTGCTAACAAAGAGAAAAGCAGGATCCAGAACATGGCAGCCACATAAGGAAAAAATGGGTTGAATGTTATACAGACATCTAGAATATTAGACAAAGGCCTTCCCCAAAGTCTTCCCACTTTGAAGTAGCAAATTCTCACATATCGCTTACTAGAGAGTACATACCCTGGTTATTCCTTATCCAAAGTGACATTTATTTCTACGTCTTTCCTACAGATTCCAACAGAAACAAAATTTTAGATTGAATATTTGAAATATTATATCATCCAGCAACACAGCGTCACTTAACAGAAGGTGACTACAGATGCAGCAATGCATGAAGACTGATGGATACTTTCATATACCTTATGAAGGATTTACTATAGAAGATTATGTTCCAAGTTTTGGAATGGGCTTGTTAGTGTTTGTGTGTGTGTATATAGAGAGAGGTGTATAGAGAGATGTACATACATGGAGGCTAAAATGACATGGATTTTCTCATTTCATACTTTGACCACCTACTCACATAGTTGAAAAAGCAAATAATGTTAACTCTATTCGCATGTGCTTGTACATAGATCTACATTATTCTGACAGTCTGTATACAACCTGTACAGTTACTAGAGAATATATAAATATTTTAAATTTTGTAATTTACATCATGTAGTCTAATAGTTGGGAGTGATATTTTATCTTCAACTTGTGTATAATTTATATAAAGTTTTCTTTAAGGCTTGTAAGATACCTAGTAGACCAAGTCATTAGCCTCATCAGCTCGCTACCATGAGCACAGTGTGCATAGTGACTTCATGTCTACTGTAGAACATGAAGATATTTCAGTAAAGATTTACAGCATTTTCAAATCCAAACATGATTCTTTTAGTTGGTTTGGGTTGATAAAAAATGTATATGACAGGACATAGGACACATATTTATACTGAAATATTAAATGATGATTTTAGTAACTCTGGCTCTTGCTACATTTGTGAATATTCCAGCACGGTAGCTCATAATCAGTCTGGTCTCTTGCTATAATTCAAAATTTTACAGTGATTTGAAAACTGAAAGGAAAAAAGGAAAGACAATTCAACTTTGTTCAGGTCCATTTGGATGCCAAGAATAGTTCCAATGAATCCCATAGTGAGTCAGTCTTCCTATCTGCATTATTGATCTACATCACTGTAGTTGATAGTGCAAAGAGCTGAAGATAGCCACTAACAAATTGCAGCCTGAAATTTAGGTAGGGAATGTGGCAGTTTTCTTTCCGAAAGCTTTTCATCTTCCTGTTTGCATGACAGGCAGCCCCAATATATGTATCAGCCAGCAAGCAGACAGGCACACCAGCCCCAGGACCCAGCTCAGGAGGGGCTGTGAGTAAAGAGCTGCCAAAAGGCAGACTAAGTTTCCCAGGTCTCTTTTAGACATAAGTTCAAAGGACTTTAAGCTAAAAGAGTCCATTCTGATCTTCTAGTCTGCATAACCCAGATGTACAACTGCCTTCAATTAACACCTCCTTCAATTACTTTCAAGTCTAAGACTTGAAGCTAAACTACAGCACATCTTTTAGAGAGAGGAAAAAAAAAAGAAACTTCTAATTTAAATGTGGCTAGTGCTGGAGATATAAAAATCTTCAGCGAAGAGGAAAAAGGAACCATCCTGGGAGCCTGAAAGAAATGGCAGTGTGAAATCACAAAAGTATTTTACTTTTCAAGTTTAGGCTTGACTTCCAGTCAAGTCAGGGGTGATGAGAACAGTGCATTTGGGCTTGTATTTAAGATATGGTGGAGGGAAGAAGAAAGAGTTCTGGAAAATCAAGAACCATCATCTTTATCTCAGCAGTTTGCAAGACTCTCAAACAAATTTTGAAGCAAACCAGACAGAAGTAAGTGGGGAGAAATGCAGCTTGATTTTATAAAAGGTACATATGCACATGCCAAAGAATGGAAAGTCTGTATTCAAGAGTTGACAAAAAGAGATCTAGATACATCAGGGATTTAACCCAAGAGAGAAGAAAAGCTATGCAAGATAAAAGGTAACATTGTTAAAGGAGAAAAAAATGGATATAAACTGGCAAAACAGAGGCTAGAAATTAGAAGACGGTCCCTAATTTTTACAATGATGAGGTTCTAGAACAGCCTTTCTGAATGGAAGAAGAGGAGCAAAAACCTAAATTACTTCTAAGGTGGTGCTTGACATATCTATGCAAATCATGATATCACATCATACCAGTGACAGGGGAATCTAGACTTTCTGACTCAGGCTGTTCCTTCCACTCCCGTGCTCACATACAGACTCAGGTAAACATCATGAGCATACACCAAGTCAGTCCAGTGGAAATGAGAAGTGAATAAGACACCAAATATTTCACTTCAAAAACATATCAGATTTGCTGGCTGGCCTCAGGTTAATAAAAGACTATTCTTTTCTAAGTTCCAGATCTCCGACCAAGTCATTTCAATACTAATGTCTCTTCCAGTACACTGCAATGCCCCCTGTATTAACTACAGCATACAAACAACTGAAAAAATCAGAACGTCATAGTGCGCTCCACTCCCTATTCAAGCATCTTGGCAAAGTTGGTTCAACCCCTCTCATTTCTAGCAGAATGAAACATATAAAACTGTGATTTAGCAGAGCATAATCCCCCCTTCCAAAACTATTCACCATTTCCTAAACAGACATGAGACCTAGACAGCCTTAACCAGAGCCTTGCAATCCCATGTCACATGTCCCAGCCGCTTGTCATACTCTTAATCACCCTACTCCTTATTTTTGTGTTGACAATAGCAACATTGTATTTCTGATGTTTTATCTCCAGGTGTTGATTATTTCTGCATTCAACTCTCAGTTTCTCACTTAATACTAATGTTCCTCTTGGTAGTTTAACCTCTTCCAGATTATAACACATATATCTTGCTCTAATTGTGGGATATTGCGGTCATGCAGATTGACTGGCTTAATCTTAAGAGAAGGACAACTGGAAACCCAGCTATTACTCTTCCATGGAGCTCTGTTGCTACTTGGTTAGAGTAATACCATGCACTTCTTGTTAATCCTTTACTCAAGGATAAGCTACAAGGCAAACTGCATACCCATTTTCTTTTTAGAAAGCTGACAGGTTTCATTCCAGAAGAAAATGTTACAGCTGCAGTGGGAGACTTTTGTCTCATATCCACCCTATGCTCCACTGAACTATGCAACCATAGTGGTGCAGAAAAATACCTTTTTTTAACATATGTACTGAAAACATTACTTGAAGGGCTAGGAGGCTAAGAACAATCTAATGACATACAATTTGTATGGAAAGTTATGTATGGTGCTAAGACTATTCTCAAGATCAGGCACCTCCCAAAGCCCTGAACCTGCCCTCTATAGCAGCCTGATGTAAGAAGAGCTCACATATGTTCTGAGGAGTGGGAAGGGTCAACTGTGTCAATGTATCAGCAGATATTCTGAGCTTAAATCTCAGCACAGTGCCAATGCGTGGAAACTAAATGTCAGCCAGCTTACAGCCAGCAAGGGTGATGGAAGATACAGAAGCCATGGAGCTTGAGATGCTCAAACCGGTTACCCTCACATCTGGTTTTGCTTTGCAGTGCATATGAGATTGTTTGTGTGAATCAAATACAGAGACAAAAATCTCAAAGTTAGTCATTCAAGGACTGGGGCCAAATGGAGAGGGCATTGTAACATGCATTTTTTTCAATTACAAAATTTCTGTTACGGAAAAATGATCTCTAAAGTCTTGTTTACTGGAAAGAAACCTGGATTGCAGTTCTCTCTTCCTCATCCCTGTGCTAAAAGTAGAGAGCTTTCTTTTCTCATTCTTCTTTACAAACCTCACCTCTGCTCCCCTATGCTTCCTATTAAAATACCTGAAAGTTTACCTGATACAGAAATGAATAAGCACAGGAGCAGTCATTAGTACTTATGTAATTTTATTATTAGTGTAAGAAATCATTAGTTGTAATTGATTTTGGAGCTGTGCTCAAGCACTGCTTCTCACAAATAAAACTGAATAAAACTCTAGACTATATTCACATCTACTTAAAAAAAATCATTTTTTTTCTAAGCAGTTAAGTTAAAGTTCTATTTTGAAATATTACTACACAAAAATGGAAACTGTCCTGTCCATTTGCATACATTCACTATCATTCTTCCCCATTAAAAGAAATTGTGTATTGCAATCTGTCCCATTAGCACTGAAGAAGCAATTGTATTCTATTATTAAAATGACTGATAAAAGTATTAAGATGACTGAGCCAACCTAACAGTTTCCTGCTGCTATTCCACCCACTTCTCTCATGTGTTGGATTTGTTAATCTTTTCTCTTGCACTCGTCAACTGAGTCAAAACTGAAAACAATTTTTAAAAAGTCCCCATATTTAGAAAGAAGAAGATACGATTCAGAGTAGGAAAAACTTCTAAGTTCACACTGTTTTATGGCTAAGTCAACACTAAAAACTACCATGGCTAAGTCAAGACTAAAAGGAGCTTTAAACTTTATTATTCTCATTCACATTAACCAAATAAATGCAGCCAGTTCAGTTTACAAACTGGTCAGTAAGAGTCATTAGTGTGAATATAACATACCTGAACACACTGAAGAACCAGCTATGAGGGCACCATTGCTATACAAAGATGATTTAACAGTAGCTAAGAATTGTTTTTAACAGCATAAAATAAAATACAGTGGAAATACAACTTATATAATACTGAAATTTCCTTTTCAGAAGTAGATTCAAGATGAAAATGAATATAAACCTTGACAATCCTCTGCATAATGCATTAGACTTTGTAGTGTCATATATATGAACAGGAAAAGCTCAAATTGTATTTACTATACATTCAATATTAGGTTGAAATTTTATTCTATTATACTCCTACAGTTTCCCAGGCTTGAAAAGTAGCTTCTGATGAGAACCTGTACAAACTTTGTCAGCAACATGGTAATGAACCCAGAGGGAAACAGCACAAAATTAGACAAAAGTTTTACACTGTACAAAACATTTTAAGAACAGAGGAGTGTTCAAACTAGATCCACAGAGAAAGCATATCCATGAATTTGCTTTTGGGAACACCTGACTTTACATCATACTGACAATAGGCAGGTTTTCTCCAGTGCTATGTCTGCAAAATTTAATATGCAATGAATACAAGTACTTCCACTTTATTTTTTGACAAAATGAACTTGACATTCCTTTAAGAGCAACAAATGAAAACAAGCAGAAATTCCCTCTATTAAGGTTTTGTCTACTGGAGTTTTAAAACTCTCTTGGATCAGATATAAAATGAAATTCACACATTTTGTTGTTTTTTTAAAAGGATCTGAAAAATATCACTTAACACATATAAGCAATATATATATTGCTTATATATAAAATAAAATAAAATAAAAAAATATATAAAATAAAATAAAATATATATAATATATATATATTGCTTATATATATATAGTTTTTTATATATATATATAAAACACATATAACCAATCTTCAAGTTAACAGCTTTTCAAAAAACAAAAATAAAGAACATGCTCATGCAATTAGCTTGCTTGTTCTAAAGTATGCATTGTTGCAGGCAATCCTTTAAGCAAAGTTAGACACGGAATTGAAGATAAAGTTTAAGGAGACAGGTATCTGGGATGTCCGCTGGTGTCCCTTTATTAATTTCATAGTGGACACAAACTATCATCAAGCTCCTTCTCATTCAATTATATGGCATTATTATAGGATCCTACAATGACTAAGAAATTTAAAACGTTGTCAGAATTTTTCTTAAAACTTGAGAGCTACTTGTTAATGCTTCATGAGGAAGACTGCTGCCACAGACAGGGATATTTATTTGCAATAAAACTAATTCAATTCAAATGTTTAACTTTTGTCTTTAAAAGAAGACATAGCTAGGAATCTAAAGAATTCACAAGCACCTCTTATCGTTTCTAAGACTGTTGAAGTATACAGTGAAATATAGTATATGGCATTTCTGAACTTCCCACTGAAACAATCAGGTATTTTGCAAAAAAACATCAAATCCCATAAATAAACTCAAAACAACTGTTAACAGAAGGTTTCCACCAAGGAAGTATTAAACAGAAATCTCTAACTTAAGAGCTTGTAAATATGAAAGCATGAACAGTACCCTCAGTTACAAAGATGCACTTAATACAGAGATGTGAATAATAAAGATTTAGGTCTTCCTTTACAAGCAGTACATAGAAATTTGACCCGAGTCCAAATCCTGCCTACATGAGATGACCTTTCAGTAAGTCCTCCATCGCAATGACTTTCAATTCATGGCCATTAAACAACTCAAGGAATCCCACTGATTTTAGGGGGAGTATTGTGTCACACTCCAGTGATCAAAACGTTACCTTTTCCAGCCTCAAAAATAACCGAAAAATTCCTCACATGTTCTCCACTGTGACATACGTTTATCTTTTGAGCTTTTAGGTGGAGCAAGGGCTGCTGTTTTCCCTTAATCTATTAAACTGCTTCAGCATTTTCAGAGAAGTATTTTACCAGTAACATCAGGAAAAAAATCAGTGGACCCAGAACTACTAGGTTTGAACCCTTCACCTGCTTCACAAGAGATTGGGTAATATCTAATAAAGATATGCACTCCAAAAGATTTCTAAAAACTAGGAGCATGATGGAAATAGTTGCCTATTTCCTTGTCATCAGCAGTTCACAGATAAAAGCTGACTTCCAGATGTCTGCTTTTTCAAAACAGAGAGCACTGGTTACGCTGACATCCCTCCCCACACAAAAGCTTCCCAGGTGGTATCCAAGTAAATCTACGTGTTACCTTCTCAGCCTATACAAAATGAAGCTGGTATCTAGAACCATCAGTAAGTCCATTTCAAAAAGCTCCATCAAACAGAAGTTGGGCTTTAGAGAGTCAAGTAATATTGGTCGCTTTAAGACACAGGGGTTTCCTACTATATGAAATTACATGCTGTAATATAAACCTGCCTAAAGCTGCTGCCTACTGAATCATTTAACAATGACAAAAGAAAGCACTTTAAAGTTCTTTACGTATTTATTATAAATTACTGAAACAAAATAATGGTGACAGAGCAATTTTCTCCTTCACCCACACCAAAACAGTATTCATCAACCCTGTACTGTATCATTCTACCACAGTCTTTTTCTTTGCTATGTGTTTTATTTAAAATGACTTTTTGTATTCTTCAGAGAAACCAAAACAACATTAGTCTGGTTCTTAGAAACAGGCATATTACAGCTAAGCAGATTTTTAACCAGTTGACACTTACTGACCATTTGTATACTTCAAAGTTTATTTGCACATCTCTAAAGATTTGTCATGCATCTATATTTATTTGAAAGGTAGTCTAAAAGATTTGCCCATGGTCACAAGGAAATCAATGGCAGTCAAGGACAGAGAGCAAATCTAAAGGGCACTTGCTCTGATAATTAGAAAACATGGAGTTTATATGTAAAATTACAAAATTTGGAATGTTGCACCATCAAGGCTCTTTGACAAATCAAACTAATGAAGCAAGAAAGAGAGGTTTACAAAACAAATAGTAACACTAAGGTTTTGAGAAGACAGTTCAGGTTATTTGAGAATAGTAGAAAATTACGAACCTTAAAAAAAAAAACACCACAGGATTTTTTTTTTCTATCTGAAAGCACCACTGCTAGAAAACTGACATTTTGAAAAAAGAAAGTTCAGCACTAACATTGATTTGAAATGCAAAGATAAGCATTCCAAACAACAGATGGCACCATCTTACCATTGTCTGGTTCTGCTACCAGCCGCATTACACAGAACATTCACATCTTACAAATATAATAAATGTATTTAAGAGTGTGCTTATAAAACCTAAATTTTAGACCAAAACAGACCCGACAGTCTCCTTAAATATCCGCTTGAAAAAGACCTTTATACGAACCATTGTCTGTTCAATTAAATCTATATCACAAAACTGAAACAGATAAAAGCTTTGTAGGGTTTTTTATTTTTATTTTTTTTTAGATCTACACAACAGATTTCAGATCCCTTCTTTCAGATTATCAAAATGGGAAGTTTTCCTACTGTACATATTATATAAAGTGACACAGGCAAATGCCACTTCCCTCCAAAAAATAATCCCCTTCTCTCACAGACATGGCAAGCCAGTCCATGGCCACTTCCACACAAACATATCCATAAGTAAACACAATAGTTGAATTCAACACCAGCGAGGAGTGTACATGTAAACAGAACCTTCTGAACCAAAACTGAGCTTTTAAAAAACAAACAAACAAACAACCCCCCCCCCCCCAAATCCTCAATATATTATGATGTGGTTTCATGTCATGCCCAAAGCTGCATTTCTGATATATTTATTTTGCTCTCCTGATATTGCAGAAATTAAAAAAAAGTGAGATGCAGTATTTTGCACATCTGATTTCTAGTGCCATGAATTCAGAATAGCCTGAATTCACTATAAGTAATGGTAACTGTTAATATAAGAGACATTAAAGTTTCCTTAGTATTTCATTCTGCTGCCCATTTGGAAAGTATTAGTACCAAAATGGTGTCCAGGAACTGTGTCTGTGTTAGCTTCACATAGAAGCCCAGCACTTTTACAACCATATTTCAATCTGATTATTGTACACAGGTTAACAAAAACGTATCACAAATGAAACTAAACATTGGATTTAACAAAAACAATATTGGTACAATGCATGTTCATTTTCTCCAGGAAATAATATTACAAGTGTTCATCTTAGGACAATTTAGCCACACTAGAGACAGAAGTTCTGTTAAAATGCAACCGTGGTCTACTAAGCCACTTATTTTAGCACTACAGAATATTTGAAGTCAGAGTCCTACGGCCAAGGTTTAAAAATTATTTAAGATTCAAACCCCCAAATGTCTTACAGTCAAAATGACAGTATTAAAAAAAATATAACCCCAAAACAATTAATTAAAAGACTGTTGTATATAGTTTTATCCTCTTCATAGCACACACTATTCATATAATTGCTCGTATCATTGGTAATAGGGTCTGTATCTGGCTTGATCAGGGTGGTGTGGTCCAGGAAGCGGGGCTTGAGCAGGAGGCCCTTGCATTCTTGGAGGTGGAGGTGGCCCTCTCGGAGCTGGCCATATCCCTGGACTCATCCCCCCTGGCTGTGTGAAAGGGGGGCTGAGAGTTCCTTGATCTTCACTGAACTGTGGCAAAGAGTTAGGATTATAGTGATGGGGAGGGGGTGCATTTACATTTACAGGTGGGCCTCCATGTTGAGGAGGGGGAGGTCCTGGAGGAGGATGATTCATATATGGTGGCATCTGGGCAATTATATGTCCAGGTGGGGGGGTTATTGGAGGAGGAGCAGAGGTCATTGGTGGTGGAGGAGCTTGGCTATATACCATGTGAGGAGTACCTGCTGCCTGAGGAGGATGCTGCAGCGGATGGCTTATTGGTGGAGGTGGTGGGGGTGGGGGTGCATAATGTTGCTGTGGAGGCATAATATGATGAGGGTGCGACACCACTGGCTGACCCTGATATTCAGGATGATGATGAGCAGGTGCTGGGGCTGGTGGAGGTGGTTCTCGAGCACCTGAATTTGAATCATCCTGTATAGGGACAGTTATTAAGTTGCTGTGTTTTCTTGTTGAAATGCGGAAGGTGTCCTGACTGACTGGGCGAGGTGGTGGTGGAGCCATTGACATCTCTGCAGGAGGTGCACGAATATCTTCGTGTGGCTGGTTATAATGCTCATGTGGCACATGCTGTAAAGGAGGTGGTGGCATCATGATGTGCTGCTTTGGCGGAATGTGGCTCATATGGTGTTTGTCAGGTGGCATTATGAAACGCTCAGGAATTTCAGCAGGAGGTGGAGCAATAGGAGGATGAACAGGTTCAAGAGGAGGACGAGTAACAGGCTTTCCAGCTCTCATATGACGGTGGTTGATGTGAGCTTGTAAGTCTCTCTGTGACAGATACGTTCTCTTGCACCCTTGTACAATGCTACACATGAAGAGAGACCCCCGTACACACTGCTCAATTCGCTGCACCGGTTCATTACAGCTAAATCAGAAAACAGTATTGGTTTATTGTCATCACAGAGAGCTCAATCTGCAGATCTTTTTGTTAAAAGTCAACCATTTTACCTATTCAGCAAGTTAGAACTGACTTTTTTTTCCTCCTACTGTAGCAATGAAAGAAACACTTAATTGATTTTGAAGTTTATCTAATTAGTAAGTCTCCAAATACATATTTGATTCCAAATGTATTTGGAATTTCCAGTGTATTCGATTCCAAATACAACTATGAAATAACATCAAAATTTCATAAGGTGGAAATTCAGAAATGACATAAACCTCTGTCACAAATTCCTTCTATAATACTTATAATACTTACCAAGAATCACACTCAATAAGCAAATTAAACTGCCATTTATTCCTTTTCAGATTAAAGCGATATCAGATTGAATATCTACAAGAACACTTAAACTGTGAAAACACTTAATCTCTTACAATGTGTTAGCTAAGGAAAAATAAACTATAACCAGTGCGGTAAAGAATACTCTGCTACCTCTACTAAATGTACATAAATAAGAAATATATTAATAAAATATCTGAAATAAGCTATTTATTTTCCTATATTTATGAAAGAATCTTTAATGATGAATATCTAGAGAACTTACCCTGGACACATCTTGTCTCCCTTTTTCTCATGTAGTATAGCACAGTCATAGCAGAAAACATGCTTGCAAGGTATCTAGAGACAAATAAAAGTCTGTTTTAAGGCATCATACCTATCTGTGTTACTTTGCAGGATATATTTCCTCCCTCCAACACACGATTTCTAAAAATAAAACTGCCCAAGTTACCTGTGAAGTGAGCAGGCATAGCAGTAGTTAGTAGTTTAGAGCACACTGAACAGAAACTTCCAAAGACAGTTTCAGAACACTTTTTTTTATTTTTTTTTTTTTTTAAAGAAAAAGCATTGGAAAAAGGTACAGGCAAAAGTTTTGCAGTAATACTAATACTGAACCTTTATAGAAGCTGCATATGCAATTTAATTACACTTCTCTTGCCAGCTAGCAAGGATTATTTTAAAAGTATAACTGTCACTAAGCCTGATCCCTCAGTCTGTCACATTGCACTCAGAAATCTAATTGCATTTCAGGGATTTTGTGACACTCTATTAAAGGGACATAAAAATGAACAGTGTTTTCTAAATTCATTGCAAGTCTTCAGTTAAGATAAAAAGCTTATTTTTAAAGCTAAGTGACATAAGACTGAAAGCCACTCAACTTGAGGGTTGGTTTTTTGTTTACTCTTCTGTTTCTGTTTCTTTTTCTTTAAACCAGGCACACTTTCAAGCTTGCTTAATTGATCAAGAGAAAAAGTAACATCGGCCAGACATATGGAACAAAAACAGTGCAGCAGTTAAGGCTCTGGTTCCATCCTGATACTCTCCCGCTGTTCATTCAAAGGCCTGCTGAAATCAGTTAACCTCTAGAAGCCTCACAGGGACACAGCAAGACCCAATTTTACTTAAAGGGAAGCCACAGTTGCCTCTTCAACTGATAATTTCACTCACCATGCGTCCATACATTTTGATGGGCAATCCACACTTATCACAGAAATGGACAGGTGTATCATCCTTTTCCCCCAGCAAGTTTATCTAACAGGATAGAGAAGAGGGGGAGGGAACAAGAAGTATCAGTAAAGCTTCTCATTTCAACCATTACCAACACACCAGCAAATTCTGAAATAGTTGAGAATGAAGCAAAAATACCACAAACATGAGAAAGCATAAAACACATTTTCAGTAAATCAAAAGCAATGGAAGTACTTTTACTTAAAAACACATCTACCAGGATGATACACAGTTTGGTATGATTCACAGACTAAGACCCATGATTTCCCATCCATGATTTTACCTTATAGTCCCAAAAGATGGGTCCAGGGAATCTCCTTTGATTTCCAAACATTTCACCCCCTTTGCATTCATATCGCTCCTCTTCATTATAATCAAATTCTTCTGTGGAAAAAGGAAAAGATGCACAAAGACAACACGACCACTTCAAGAGCCAACCTCAAAGCTTTCGTAATTGATACAAGCTGCCATTAAAAGTACGTATCATTCTATATTGAGATCATCAAGAAATGCCACAACACTTCCAGTCTGCTGGGCCAATTCTGCAGAAAGATACATTCAAAACAGTGAGATGGTTTGTTTTGGGAGTAGGCACCATTTATTATTTATGGCACAGCAGTAACTGGAAATACAAAACTTGCCTTGCTTTGAACTCGTACGGAATCTAGCAGACTAGGTCTCCAATACTGAATGGGGTCTTGAACAGTGCTGTAGAATACCACCTAGTCTTCCTTACTACAGGGCTAGCGTTTATATTAATTTACCTTCATCACCAGCTTGTGTCTTTGAAGGCATCCTGTTCATATTTCTTGGAGTTCGAGGTGCAGGTTTGGTTTTATTGTTCTGTTTTGAGATAAGTTTTATAGGGATTCTTCTACGAACGTCAAGACCACCCAATGATCCTGAACTATTTGTTCCTTGCAAATCATTGTCTGTGAAAGAGAAAAATAAGTTGTTGTAATTCTTCAGTTATTTAACAGTCCATAAAGAGGTTAAATATTAACTGAAAAGTTTTAAGCAAAATAATCGTTGAAGTTTGCTTAAGACTCATATAACATACCAAAGTTTACCCACTAGAAAATGATCTTAAGTCTCTTCACACATGATTTCTTCTAGAAATCAGGTCACAGAATTGTTTTGGGAACAACTGTGATCTTGGGGAATGTAGTTTTAGAAATAAAGCTATTTTAATAAAAGTAGCTTGTCTGTCAGAGCTAGCCTGTCAGCTCTCCATAACAGGGAAATGACTGTTAAGTATTGTACTGCTCCTATCACAGCTTGAATATGTCTTTTATTATTTATGTAGTCAAGATTGTATAAAATTATCTTTTTTCATAAGAAAATCTATGTAACTTGTTTACTAAGCAAGCTGGAAGGAAACTAGTTTCCATACTAACTCTCAGCAACTTGACATATCACTTGGGAGTTCAGTATAAAGCATCACAAAAAATATTGATGCTTACAGTATATAGTAATATCTTTGCCAAAATAAAATTAGCACTCCCCCCTATACAGAATTCTCTTCAACCAGTTTTAAATCTGAGTACCAGGGCAAAGAAAGCAAGAAATAGTCTGATACATGCATGAGTAGATATGGGCCTTAAGAGATAATCTAGGAGTCAGTATTGTAACAGGCAACACTCACAAAGGGGGTACAGTTCACACACTTCCCCATCTTTCAGTAAGTCCACCTTAACCTACTATATAGCATCTCCTTTATACAAATTTTGTATAAATTTGTACAAATGTATAAAATTTATACATTTATACAAAAATACAAAAATAAAAGATGTCTTTCACAAATCAACACAGTTCACTTTCATTTTAACTGAAAATGCTATTTTGTCAATATATATGCCTATCAGCTCTTTGTAAAAAGAAAAAAAAAAACCCAACTTCTATAAAACCATTACTAGACTTATATTTATAAGCCTTTAACTCAACATCCATTACAGGATGGGTAGACATGCAAGACCATAAGGAACACAGCAGCTAAACTTACGTTTTGAAACACAAGTAATCAAAAGTTTCATTAGGAACTCTCTTGCATGTCTTAGCATTTTGGAGGGTTGGGTTTGGGGTTTTGTGGGTCCTTTCCCCCCCCCCCCCTTTAAAACATTTCAAATGCAAGTCTTGTCCATGTTTTTAACTGGGAAGATAAGGACATAAACATTTAACATCTTTGTCATTTCTGGTCTATCATGAGAGGGTTTAGCATCAAAGGCTGGGAATGTTTAAAAGCGGGACCTGCTCAGCCCCCAAGGAGTGTGCCACAAGCTATTATAGAGTGAGCCCTGCTGTTCAGCTTCAGATACAGCACTGCAGTCCTGGAATGACTACTGAGGCTCCAAAACATGTCAACAGGGAAGCATCTGGACACTGGAATTAGGTCCAGATAGTGTAACACTGCACGGTATCTCACCTAAACAACCACTGTCCTTCAAAGCTTATAAGCTCCATATACAACACAACAAGTAGAAGGAGAAACAGAAAAAAAACGTAAATGGGGACTTGCTCAAAGTTATTCAGCAGCTAACACCAAAACTAGGAACTGTGATGAGTTTCAAGTTGGGACTGTGCCCTAACAGTCACTTTACCTCAAAATCAAGAACCCCAATTTTCTTTGGGTCAAGTGTATTTATTTCTCTTAGTACTGTGGTTGACACGTTTCAATCTAAAAGGCAAAAGACAATAAAACTTGTTTTTACTTTTGTTAATTTGGAGGGTTTTAGGCCATCCTGTTGGCTAAACAGATGACCCAGCAAACATGCAACTCAAATACAAGGCTTCCCCAGAGGCAGTTAGACTAGAACATAAGAGACAATAATGCTAAAGCTGTTAATGTTTCACTTGTTGGGAAATTCTGTTTTTTATTACAAAAGTTCTGAGATTATTCACAAGTCCTCTAACAGAAAACCTAAGGCAAACGCTGCTACTGGGGTAGAATGAGAGGAAACAATCTTGAATCGAATACACAAAGGCACGACATTAGAGACCAAAAAGGTCTCTGCAGGACCTCAATCCTTTTACAAACGAGAATAACTAAAATAAGTTTTAAAAACAAAAAAGCTTTTTACATGATTTAGTCCACTGAACTAAAAATAGGAGGAAATGAAGTTCTGATACTTGTCTTCCATATACCTTTGCAAGCTAGGAATACTTACATGACTTAGCTGCTCAACTAATCCAAACTAATAAGTGTATTAGTCATTCATATTTCATAGAAGAACAATAAACTGTAGTCCATATAAGCATAACTAGCAGCAATAAGTCAAGAAAAAATATGAAAAATGTAACAAAATTGTTTAGACTACTTAAAGATATAATGAGAAATGATACTTCCTCTTAAGTTGTCACCTCCATCAACTTCTTTGCAACTTTTTTCTGTACTTTAAGTTTTTTTTTAAATTTACAAATACAGTTCAAATACTATACTATACGTGTTGCACAATCATTCTTAAAGAAAAAAAATCATTCACTCATCTACTCGTTAGATCGCGCCAGCATACTAACCAGCAAAATATCAACGCAACAAAAACAAATTCACACGCATTATTAGAACGCATCCTCTCCGGAGCGCAACCCGGGAACCAGCAAACACATTATCAGCACCGATCCCGGGAAGCGCGGCGGCCAAACAAGCGCATCTCTTCCACCTCCCGGGCGCCGCGGGCTGCCTCCGCCTGCTGCCGGCCCACGGGCTCCGGGCGCAGGGGCCGCT
>NW_020450676.1:211711-239810 GCF_003343035.1 Apteryx rowi | reverse complement strand
GCGGGCGTCAAAAAGGGCGCTCTAGGGACAAGTCCGCGGCGCTCGGTGCGTCTCCGTAGAGCGGCCGCGAGGCACCGAGGGCGCGGAGGATCCCGCGGGGGAAGGGGAAGAGGGGAAGAGGGGAAGGGGGGGGGGCCGGCCGGCCGGCGGAGCGGCGCCGAGCCGAGCAGTAACTGGCGCCTCTCTTTCCCAGCAGGCACCGCGAGAAGGCGGCGATGGCGGGCGCCGTGTGCCGCAGTGCCCCCTGGGATAGTGGCTGGCGGCCGGCGGGGGGGCTGTAGTGCCGCGCGCGGCGCGCATGCGCCGTGGGGGGCCGGGCAAGGCCGGGGGCGCTGCTGGAGATGGCGGCGGGCTGGGGGCGCGGGGCCGCCCGCCCTGCGCGGGGTTTTCCGGGGCGGCCCGGCCCTCGCCCGCCTCCGGCGCCCCGGGGGAGGCTCCGTGCGCTCCGCTCTGCCGGCGGGCGGCTCGGGGTGCGCCGCCCTGCGCCTCCGGGCAGGCCGCGGACGCCGGCGGTAACGGCCTCCAGCCTCTCTGTGGGGATCGCGTATGTGCTGGTAACGCACCTACTGGGCGCTTCAAGCGGCCTTGGGGCCGCAGCAGGAAGGAGTGAGTGGAAACACAGACATGAACCTGTGCCCTCGTGGAGGAGGGGAAACGGTGCAGACGAGGCGGGGCTCCCTGTGCAGGAGCTGTGACAGCCCTGCCTGCAGGCACACCCGTAGTTCTGTGCGGTGCAGACTTCTAAAGAAACAGAACAAATGTGCGGGCTTGAAGCCACATTGGGCTATGTCAGCTGCTAGTGATCTGCCTTAAATCTTAATAGATTTAATAGAAATAACAAATTCCCTATGCTCAGAGCAATCCTGTAGTCAGGGTTATAAAAAAAGTCAGCAACTTGACGGAACAGCAGACTCCAGTGCATCCTAAAGCTTCATAGCAATAGATCTCTGTGACTACTCTGATATTTTCATAAACTTAGCTTTTCATAAATTCTGATTAGTTAAGTGGGAGACTGACTGCAGACTGGATTTATAGCACTGAAGAAATGAATATAAAAAATAATTAAATCATAGGCTATAGGGCTTAAAGAGATCTTAAAGGTTAAGTCCCTTTACCCTTCCAGAGTTCTAAGGTGGGGACAACTCTACTCCAGACACTTCAGACTGATGGCTGCTTGTCTTGCTAAATCTCCAGGGTTGGGACGTGTCCCTGCAGACAACTCTTCTCATTACCTTAACATTAGTCTTATCATTAAAAAGCTGTGATTTAAGCCTACTGTGTCTTCTCTTATCCCCAAAAGGTACAGAGAACAGGTTTCTCCCTTTTGACTTTGCTGGTTGTCTAAAATAAGTGGTAGTTGTAAGGGAAATAAGAAACTTACCCCTACATAATACACTTTATTTCCTCATAATATGAATTCACAAAGAGAACAGTTTTTAAAAAAAGAACGGATGCATGGAGTATCTTTTCAGTATGCACAACTTTATTTTCTAGTTAATGGATACAATAACTTTTAAAATGTAGCCTTTTAAAAAGGATAAAAAACAAAATATATCTCCAGCTTTAATATCTGACATGCAAAGACAGTAATAATCACAAAATGCAGACAAATGTCACTTCTGCATTCAGCTGAAAAAGATAAGCACATATAGTTGCATTACTTATGGATATCTGAATTAGTACAAAATTGTATAGAACTTTAACTTCATTACAAAATCCATTATTTTGGTATCCTTCATTTTGATGGGTATGTAGATAGAGTATTAAAAGGCACATATTCCCTGCCTCACTGAAAAAGGCATCTGAACGCCTTCTGCATGTTGCTCTTTATTGTTCTGTGCAAGTGTAGGCTTTACATGAAATGCTGTTATTCAGGAAAGGTTGAATATTTTTTAATAATGAAGAACAAATGCAGCCTTGCCTTGAAGAAGTTTTCAGACCAACAATAAGTGCATTGCATTGTATTTTATCACAACTAATTCCAGCTGAAATGTCATATTTGTAAAGGAAGCTAGAAGACTGTTGAATATTTATTTGCTTTTTTTCTAAATACTTACATGGGCAAGAACTAGAGAAGTTTCAAAAATAATCTAAGCACATATTTTTGTCAAGTAAGAATCTGTGCTCAGACTTCACAGTGCAGATGTTTGCTCAAGGACAAAACATTCACTGCTATCTTTTTAATACCGTTTTTTCTGTAGTGTGTGTTCTATATAAAAATAGCAGAAAGCTCCTTTATCAGTCCCAAGTAGAATGTTTCCTTTTGCTTTTTACATAAAATGTACATCCACTTTAGAAAAACAATACATCCTCTGAGAAACACGCTACTGGCCTTATCCTTTGTTGCTATGTGCACTGGTAGCAGTGGCTTATCTTCAGGATAATATAAACTGAGGCCATGGCCCGATATGAAAGGTTTGTCAGCAGTGTTGGCAGAAGTACCAACCTCCTGAGTTATGCTGGCAAACGGAGGGGGAGAGAAAGAAGATAGGAAGTGTTTGCTAGTATTTCCTAAAAGCCTGAAGTGTTAAATCACAGCCTGAGCCTAAGCATTAGTGTAAGTTTAATCAATACTTCCATCTTATGAGGTGCAAATGGGTCTGATTTGGCTCTTATAAACCCATACCTAACTCTCAGCTTGCAGAGAAGCCTATCTGACATAAGAACTGCTCATGCCCAACTCTAAATACAAGCCTACATTTAGCTGGTTTGAACTAGAACATCAATATCATCTAGGATGAAACCTTTACTGTGTTTGAAATGAGAAACTTCACTGAGTGCCATGAAGGTTGAAGTTTTTGTCTTACTTGGAGAACAAAGACGTCAGTCTGGTGCAGTTTCCCACTGTGGAAGGCTCCTGTCCAACTGACTGAAGTTTACAGGAGTTTTTCACTGATTTTGAAAAAGTTCACTCAGGTCCTTAGAGTAGAATAACTTACCTAGTGCTTGGCTTTTCACCTGAGATTTTCCAGTAACATTACCTGCAGTAACAGTCTTCTCTGTGCAGTGTGATATAAGAAAATGTCTGACATAATTGGATAAGGAGACTTAATTATTTCACATTGTGAAGCTTAAATATCAAAGGGATTTTAGAGTCTGTATTTCTTATACTTTTGGTATTACATATTCCTTCACCACATAGGTTTTTCTCCATTTTAAAAATTAATATAGTGCTAAAATATTTAAGGTAGCAGTCTGTTTTCCATCAAAACAAGTTTCTTCATGAAAGTTTTACATCATTGATTTCTTGCATATGTATTTTATATAGTCCTAAAATCAAGGATTAAAATTTTGCAGTTTGAATCCTTTGTCTTGTGTAAATTATTGCACTTAAGCATTATGGACTGTCAAATGTCTATACATTTCCTGTAGAAGAACAGCAGCTGTTTGATGTAGAATATTAAAAATATACATGCTATATAAAAATAAAACTATTCATTAAACTAACTAAACTCCTATAATTCATTAAAAAACTTTATACTAGCTCACATTCTAACTTTTATGTGCATTCTGTAGCAGCCTGTTCTACAAATTTCGTTAAGTATTTGTGGAATAAGGTTTTTGTTAATCTATGTCATGATCTGCCTCTTGATCAGCTATAGATAACATAACGTAGCCAAAGTAATCTTATGTGTATACTTGATTTTTTTTATTTTTATACTTGTTAATTTTTTATTAACGATAGTGCATGATTCACTACAATGGGATTAATGCAGAACTAATGAACCACTGTCGGAGGGCCTTTTCTATTGAAACTTATCCTAATTACTGTTTTATAGTAGTGCAGTACACAGTTTTCTGTTTGTGTGAACGTTTCACCTGTCCCATGTTTCAGGTATCTAACATCCTGCAGCAATTCAAGGAATTGCTTGGAAAGAACTATCAAAATGCATTTTTTCAAGAATTTTGTCAACAAGTATGGTCACCCTAATGTTCTAGTATTGCAAAGCCTTGGCCAGCTAGAACTTCTGCCCTCCTGCTAGACATTGTACAAATACATAACAAAAGGCCTCTGATCAAAACATTTAAGTCTCTTCAACTCCCCTGGGCCGGGTTAACACAAAGCGGCTTTTCTTCCAGTACACACTGATACAACAGTGTGATGCACCTTCCCCCTGACTAGTCCCAAAACTGATTACATCCTTTGTAATAGTTTTTTAAATTTTTTATCAATGTATCAGATCAGAAATTGCTCACTGAATCTGTCTGGAGTTTTTTCAGGGATAATGGTAGTCAAATTTGGAGATTTCTAGAGATCTGCATCATTCAGACAAGGAATCAGGGTTTTCTTCAAGTGCAAAGATTGGTTCCATTTCAGAAAATGCTTATATAACACCGGTGCATAAATATTGCTGTGAGTTCACAGGTGTGACAGTACCAGCAGTTCTTCTTCATGAAGCAAGTCTGCGCATAGCCTATTGACAAGTTTTTCAAAAGGTGGAGAGAAAGGGGCAATGGTTAGTTCTGAGTACACACCACTTGGAAAAATAAAATATTTATGTATGTGTTACTACATTACTACTAAGTTCAACCTGGCTTCAATGAAAGTACAAAGAAAGTAACTGTAAAAGGTCTATTCTGAAACAGCTTTCCTCTAACTGGTATCTACATCAGACAGTTCGGTCAGGAAGTTGCAGATCTGAAGGTTACTAGCTATTGCCTTCAAAAACTGGCCATAAAGGTGGAGGATGAAAACACCTCAGAACAGTTTGACCTTGGACTGGTAGTTTTGTGCCTGCATTCTTTTTCTTATTTAGTGACTGTAATGTAAATAACGAAGCACTCCTGGGAATTGGAATCAGAATTTGGCCTGCTTGTCTTCATAGCTTTGTGAATTATTCCTTTATTCCTTTCTGCAGTGACTTACAGAGGAGTGGAAAGGGCTTCTCCCCACAATAACGTGGTGATTAGGGTACTCACTGGAGTAGTGGAAGAAGTGTGTTTGTATTGTGTGTGATAAAAAGTAATATTTGTATCTCTTACAATATTCATACCAATCAAAAAAAGGAGGGGCTGAATCAGGAGTACCAAATATCACAGTCTATTGAACAAGCCCTGATGAAGTTTAAGAGGCTTTTGGCTCGGTCTTAGTTTTTCCTCTCACTACTCTGACTCCCAGGCCAATCTGAGCTCCCTGGTCAGGTTTCCCTAGGAGACTTCATGTGGTGAACACAAGGTGACCTGAGAACCTCTACCCAGCCACAACTCCCTCTTACCTACTTCCTTCCAGGTTGCGCAGCAAGCTTGCTGCAGCATTTGCTAGAGCGTGTCAGATGGAAGGGGCGCAGCATACCTTTAGCCCCTTCCCAGTCCCGTGGCTGGTGCGGAGAGGCCCAGCACAGAGCACTACCCCATTTTAGATAAAGAAATAAACGTGCAGTAGAGACAGCAGGGACTAGAACCATGATAGCATGATAGGAGGGAGACCTAATACTCATGCCTTTACCTACACAGAGTGCTGCAATACTTCCAAGGTATTGATGCATCACTACTTTAACCCCTCACAGGCTCCTATTAGCCCAGTCTCCTACTTCCTGGATAAATGCCCTGTCTGCTGCACTGCTACCTAAGCAGTAAGTGCTGTTTTCTCTCCTGGCAGTATTCTGTGAATACAAAATACCATGGTATTGCTTTAAGGGACTTTTGTGTTGTTGCGTGTTAGTTATGCTCTGTGTGCTGCTCTGCTCAGTTTCTGGATCCCAGCAAGTCAGAGGTGGAGGAGAGGTGCTTCGCTGTTTAGGTTGGGGCAGCCCCATGCAACTGCAGAATAAAAATGTTCGGAGCATGCAAGAAGGTGCCTGCTGTGTTCAAGTAGCAATGAAGGGGAGAGGTGGACCATAAGTTTGTACTCAGATGCCTGAAGCCTAACCAAGTCATCTTTTAGGCACCTAAGTCCTTCTTGGATCTATTTGTAAGCCTACTTAAGCAGAAACAGGGCTAAAGATATACAGATCAGGAGATGCTTGTGCACATACAACCTGCTACATCTTAAAAAAAAAAAAAAATTACTTCTTCCACTAAGCACTGACATCCAGGTGCCCAGGGAGAGTATTTATGTGTTGAGAAGGAAACAGCTGTGGGCTCAGTTCATCCAACATACTATAAGAGGAGAGCTCAGTGCTACAGGCGAAGGAATAAAAACAACAGTATTCTTTAGATAATAGATAAATTCAGTTCTAAAGTGCATACCTCTTCCTGAACATCAAGTTCATCGTCAGGCTGGCTTGTTTCTGTGAATTCTATTGGTTCTTTAGACTCCTGCATGAGTGAAATCTTGACAGAAAGAAATTAGGAAACACGCTGTCAGTATTACTGAAGTTCACGTATTGCTTTGAGGTACCTTAATATAACTCCCACAACTCAAAGGGGTCTGTTGTTTACTGTTCCTTAAGAACACTGTTGCTTTAGATCAGCTGGGAGGAACTTGAGGTATCGAAAAGCCTTGCCTCTCCTCATGACTATAGTTATGGCTTTGTAAAAATAATAAAAGCATCTGTATTTAAACTGCTATATGGCTTTATCAAAATGATAATCTCTGCTATACTGCAGCATCAAACTTCTAGATCCTGGGTAGTAAGCAAAAATTATCAAAAAAAAAAAAAAAAGGGTCCCACCCAAGTTATTTATCCATAATATTAGTTATTTATTCATAATATTATAATAGGGATTACTAGGCAGGAAGTTGTGGTGAAAAGAGTGGAGAACATTAAAAAGCCATTTTCCAAACGAATGGTGTGCCCACATCTTTAACACTGCAGAATGTTCTGGTTATCTCAGAAAACAGAGAACTAAAAAATGCACGGAGGAGGCCAGCAGGACTGAACACTAGTGTGGAATGGCTGCAATGCACAATCACACCAAGTAGAATGGGACTCTTCAGCTCTGAAAACAGGTAACTGAAAGGTGCATATCAGAGAGGTATATAAAATCATTAATAGTTTGGAGAAAGGGAACAGGGAATGAATAGTAACTGCAGCTAATAATACAGAAATCCAATGAACTTATCAGGCAACAGGCTTAAGCAGAAGGAAATATTTCTCACATAGCATAGATAGACTTACAGAACTCATCTCCACAGGGTGGTGTCAAGCAAAAACGTGTAAATGGGTTCCAAAAGGAACATGACAGACACGCTGAAGAGAACTCCATCTGTGACCATTAAATATAATGGTCCAAATGCAACCTCCAGCTGAGGAAGGTGCCAGCTGTCAGAAATTAGAAAATGTGTCTTCAGATGAAGCATTCTCCATATGGCCTGTTACTTGAGTTCTTTCCACTAACAAGATCCTAGGGCTGACAGACCCTTCCTTTGAACTAGTATAATATTCCTGTACTACAGAAGCTGTCCAATTTGTAAGACTCTTTCTTACATTTTTTTGTACTACAACTCTAGGCCTAGTTTTCAAATGTGTAACAGAAATTGCAAGAATAACTTGTAGATGACAGAAGGAAGGGAAACAAACACTGCTGGATATCCTCACCTTCTCAAATATAGGATCCTGGTTGTCACTGTACATCATTTGATTCCTTATGTAGAGCACAGCATCATGGACAGTCAAGAAGAACATGTCTTTTCTGACAATATCATCAAAGAAGGTGCTCTGTTCCAGTTGTGAAATAAGGTTGTCTGAATAAAAAGAAGACGTCGGCTTGAATCAATTTGGAGTAATTTGGGGAATAAATGTCAAAATACATGGTTGCAACTACCAGAAATCAGATGTACAATCAAATCAATCAATTAGTCATAGCTTTGTCTTGACCTTTACTTTCATGTTTCTTCAAACCCCAGCAGTCTTTATATCCCACCACAGCACACCATGTTTACCAGTGTGGTTATTCACATTTTTATTGGAACAAATGCCTTCACAAACACATCTAGAGATCCTTCTTGTCTTCATTTTATCCTTTGTATGAATCATAATAGAAGTATCTGGATATTTACCTTGATATGAAGCAAAGTATACTCTTACATCAATTCTCTCAAACTCTCTAATTATCTAAAAAAAAGGAAAAGTTTACAATGAGGAGATAAAAATGTTTGTAAGGACTATACATGCATATATATATATGTCTATATATGCCATCGACATACAGACATATAATCTCTCTCTCTTTATATATATATGTACACCACACACACTTCTCATTTGTTTCTGACTGTTTTCATTCCAAATTGTATGTTTTGATTATTCACACCAAAAAAAGAACTGCTATATTTTGCTGTACTTAAATATCCATTAGTTAAGTACCAGTCTCTGAAGTGGCCAATGTAAATGGACCTATATATTTTACACATACACCATTGCTGTCTATTAAGGTTCTCATTCTATTCTCATAGAATAATCATGTCTCTTCAAGAGCAATCTTAATCTTCCCCCATATATGTGTGGCTTGAGACAATCTTTAATTAGCACATGCAATTTTTTTTACACAGACTTTCCCTCATGCAGTGCACCAGGTGGACCTGTTCCTGGATGAAAAAGTTGCATATGAAAAGAATCATGTCTGTGCAACCCCTGTCTCATCTGTCTCAGAAGTCAGAACCGAATCGAAATTAGGCAGAGGGCTAAAGCAGGTCAGACAGCATTCTTGTATTTTAGCTAGTTAAAAACTGTCCTGGGAAACTGGATTCTGCCCCTGGTTCCCTGATGGCAGGCAAGTCTCATAAAACAGCATTTTCAGAGATGATTGCTAATTGCATCCTCTTCTGTTTCTTAGTAATCTAGAATCTTGATAATCTATGATCTGGTTCACAGATAGGCCAGGCAATCCCAACTGCAGTTTGAAGTCAGTGAAAGCAGTAATCTGAACATATAAAGTATCATAAAAGGTTAAAGACTGAACAATCAGGTCTACATGCATGTAATTGGGCACCAAAGACAGTGTGGCCTTATCTAGGCCTTAATCTCTTCACCTCATTTCCCTCTCCCTAAACTGGGAATATTATCACTTCATTACCTCAGAGTGATGTTTGAAGATGAATTAAGTAATGTTGATGAAGGACTCGGATACTAGCCATAGAAAATCCTATAAAGAAATGAATCATTCTTCCTTCACATCATAATTTAAATAATATAGAATAAATAAATCTTAGAGCTAAAGACCGAAAAATGGAGGAAAGACAAAACACTGTTCTTTGTTGAGTAAGCACCATCCTATGCCCAGATTAAGGGCAGGAGGCATGTTGAAAGAAAATACGTAACTAAAATCTTTCATAATACATGCATACAAGTGGACCACATTCTGCAGTTCTGATTTTAGCGTACTTTACTGTGCAACCTTAATAATGTTCTTTTAACATAATCTTGTTCTTTTCCCCTAAGATATGCACAAACTGATATCCTACCTGATGCTACAAGTTTTAAAGGTAGTTTTCAACAACAAACTTTAATAAACTCAGAAATTATCTTCAGCCTACAGCTCTTGATTTACAAACCATTGACTAGATTCATTTTTACAGAACACTGAAAAAAGGCCCTTACCGTTCTTATTGATCTCACAGCTACAATATCCAAGAAGGACACTGCTCCAAAATCAAAAATGAGACTGTGGATGGGCACCTTTGGGACATTTACTTTGACTGGGAGTTCTGAATTCCAGTCCACCTGGATCTCTACTTCTTTGGTGGGAACTTGAAGATCTTCATTGTCTTCAGGTTCCTCGTCAGGCTCAAAAGCTTCATTATTAATACCAGGCTCACTGATGATGCCATTCTAATAGAGCAGATAATATATGGAATATATCATTCAATCGTGGAGATAGTTTTGGAATTATAGGTGACACTTCGCACTGATAACTTCTGTTTTAGGAATGAATGAGACTGATACTGCATCCAAGAATTTAAAGAAAAACAAGACAGAGCAAATAACTAGCTCCTTCTCCTCTACACCGTGTATTTTCTTTCTTCCTATTTTTTATTAGAAGAACATCTTTCTACAAAAAGGCCACTATCCAGAAAAACAAGTATCTCAGAGCTACTCCCTCCCTCAAAAGTTTTGTTTCTGTTGAAGACTGATATTTTCACCTTTGAATTGGATGTACTATACATGATAATGCAGCAAAATCACTGGGTTAGAAGTTGGATTGTCACATAACTAAGCATTTAACTCCATCCTAAGGTGGAATGTAAACAAAAATGTTGCATCCTGCACTGAGAACTCTGACAACATTATGCCCATTCCCAGCTTCCAGCTCTGGAGATTTAATAGGTCACCTGTCCCTGGCCACTCCTATAAGCTTTTAACTATAGAAATGTACATTCCATACTCAGAGAAACACATGCTGCTTCCTTTAAAGAGGATGTGGAAGGCTACGTCTGCCAACCAACAGGGACAGCCCAACTGTGCATAGGAAGCTGGGTAAGAGGAGCATAGACATATGAAAGAGCCAGCACTTTCACTGCACAGAGGCAATCTGAGGTGGTAAGGGTTAGAAGTAAGATCAGGGAACCTGTTGTTTCTACTGCAGTTAGCACTACAGCTGTCACAGCTGCCTGTTGGGTCTTTGGCAATAGGGGTACAGTTCTGCCAAGTCTCCTGCAGGTCCCATACTTCTGACAATAGTAATCAGTCACACCTTTCATCTCTATTTTAAAGATCAGCACAGAGGAGCTCATAATTAAGACTAAAGTAATAAGCTCTAACAGTAATCCTTTGAGAAAGAAAAGAAAGAAAAAAATAATTTTACCTTAGTAGCTTTTAGTTTCCCCTTCTTGATTAGCTTTTGTATCTTTCTCAGTGCTTTAAGTCTCTTATTATAAACCTTAACTGCATCAAATCCCACCTACAGAAAAAAGATCAAGACATCAAATGATTTAGTTTTACCTAGATAAAATTCCAAGGAAATCCCAAAGCCAGTCAAGTAGCATCCAAAACCATCATATATCACTTACTGTGGACTTGAGGCTGCTTTTCAGTCCGTCAATGTTAGCATAAAAAATTGGACTTGAAAACCTGAGAATTTTCACTCCTTCTGGTTCTATAACCTGTTGTCAAAGAATATAAGGTCAAGGAACATCACCCATATTTTGGATAATAAGAAACAGTTCAGTCACTGAGAAGAATCTAGGTAGGTATCTAATTCACAGAAATGAGATGGATTGTAGGCTAGCTTTGCTGATAGTTCAGCTGATGCAGTTTTTAGAAGCTTACTACCACAGCATGCAATATGGACCAACCATCTGGATCGAGATGAAGCATTTAATGCGGAAACCTGTTATCTTCACGCACTCCACTTCCAAATTGAAGCTGTCCCCAATCTGCAAAGCACAACTTTCTTTTACAGTGGCTTGTAGACTGAAGGGAAACAGCTCAGCAATGACTTACATTTTTGTATTCCTTGACTTTCTTGTAGATATCTGTGCCAGGAATGTTCCCAAAGCCACCCCAGGAGGGACTAATGGAAATGAAAAGAAAAGACGGTGAAGGAAAATATCATACTTAGGCATTCACAGAATGAGAGGATTGTTGCATACAAACTATCACAGACTCTTAGAGTCTGTTCTCTTCTACCCAACCAGTCACGCCATCAGGAAAGTGCTATATTTTTGTTTTGTGTCACTACGCAAAGGTCTTTTTCTGATCTGTAGTGGAAGGTCCTTGTTAAAGACAATATGTACTTTGGTCTCAGCCTATTGACCTCATCATTTTTGAGTAGAGCTAGATGACTAACTTGTTCTATTTGTTTCCCAAACCAGAAAAGTAAGTTAAAAGAACCTCATTTTGGATCAAATGAAAAAACAGCTTTTGACTTGGAAAGAAATTGATCACTTTTTTCATTTTAAATCAGCTGAAACAAATTATTTACATTGTTGTCAGATTAATTAAAACTTTTTGTTCAACCCTTTTTCTTTGGATTTGGGTCACTAACAAAACCAAAATATTTTTTTGTCTCCAAATATACTTTTAACAGGTGAAGCAGATTGTTCTGAAGTTTGTAAAACCTTACCTCCCTTTTTTTAAGCTTGATTTCACAAATCTGAGTTGAATTTGTGAATTGTTTTTGAGACTGTTAGAATTCCATTTTTTATAATCTAATCTTATGTAACATGTTTTGGAAGGCTCAATTTTTACACATTTGCTGACAGTGCAACTATGCTTTGGTACTGATCGCAGCTGTACTTTCTGGGCTTCAGGCTGAAGGAAAGGTGTTATGCTGTATTTTCAGAGAAAAGGCCAACAAAATGTTACGAGACAGCCAAATAAGATTCTGCAAAGCCACCTTTCCTCACCATTCAGCTCCCACACGTTATTAGAAGAGCAAGAAATAGACCACAAATACAAAATTTTGTCCTGTTTTCATGCTTCCTCTTCCTTTTCTTCCACAGACACATGCTCAGTCTGATACAAACAATGAGGGAAAAGGTTATTGGCATGTGCAGACATACCATATTATAATGACATGCTAAGAGTTACTTTAGTGACCAATTCACTACAGAATTCATACATCTTTTTATGTTTGATCTGCAATGTTTTATCCCTTTTCAGAACTGAGCAGCTACATGAGTGCATAAATAATATATGGCCAAGTATACCGAGTATGATATAGAACAGATACTGGCAAAATAATGCAGCCTCTCTTATGTCCGTGTAATTAAGTGATAGCACAGAAACAATGTTTTGTTCTAAAGAACAGATTTTTTTCCCACTTCAAAACCCTTGTCAATCCAACCATATTTTCTGCCACAAATCATCTTGCTTTTCAGTGTATTGTCTTACTTTTTCATAGTATAACATTGACAAATATTTCTGATCCTGTGTTACTTACAACTGAACTCTCAGCACGACTGTCAGCAATCCAAACAAAAGGCCGGCAAGTAATCCCAAATCAAGTCCCAAAATGATGGATGCTACACATGTAAAAACCCAGATCATCTGGAGAAGAAATAACAAATGTAAAGTCTCTTAACTATAAAATGCAGCTGTGGTCACTGTAAAGAATCACTAGACCAGACAATAAGAGGAGCATCAGAACTTAACTTTGAAGATGACCACAGCACACTGGCAATTTACTGACTTCCATATGAAAGTCTTCTCCCCCTTCCAAGCTACTTCTGTCCATTGTCATCTTACTAAAAATATTGACTTTTAGGAAAAAAAAAATCTCTCTCTCTCTCTTTTTTTTTTTTTTTAAACAGAGGGACATTCTTCCAGGATCTAGTTACCTTGGTGAAATTTAAGAGGATGAAGTTAACCGTTGCATTTTCTTTTTTTCCTGATTGATAGTAGTAGTTTTTGTTAATCTTACTTTAGAAATTTGAAGCAATTTATTCTCCCCGAGATGTAACATACTGTAAGATGGCCCTCCTACAGGACACATATGGAGGGAAGAGGGCTACTCAGTGATGCCAAGAAATCACAACTGTACCAAAGAGAGGTATTTCATATGAACAGGTTGATGGCATTTTGTAAAGCCTCTATTGAATATTCAGGCAGAACGGTTGAAGTGGGTTCCTCAGTTCCTCCTTACGTCACTGCCCAGGCAGAGCACCCAGCGGACCCAGTCATTCAAAAGGCTGAGGTTGGTGGGATCTTTTACCTATGAAGCGGACTACTGAAGGATTGACTAAAAAAATTCAAATTTACTTAAAACACGTACTGCCCAGAGACACACACTACAAAACCTGTGTGCAGTAAGGATTGCATGTTGAAGATACTTTCCATGCATTCTTTTCCTGTCCAAAGAGCCATGCTGAGGGGCTGTTGCACAGAAGTCCTGGTGGGAGATGTGAGCAAGTTCCCTGAGGTGAGGTTATAGTGGTTGATAAGAACAGCCTGTTCATACATCCCTTAACATGCCAAGTGCTCTTAGGCACACATTCTAGCATGGATTAGTCTTGCTACAGCAAGAAAATGTATTTTGTGAGGACTACCTGAGATTATCCAGGCAAATAGAATGCTAATGAGATAATGACATAAATATAAATGTAGGAATTAAGAAAAGGTCAGCTTTTCTGGCCATTTTAAACTGTGCAGAAGATCAGAGCAGAATGCTAAAGGTGACCACAGGCTGTCTTTATTCTGATTTTCAAGGCATCTCAACGCAAGATTTCTGTAAACTGTATTAATTGCTATGAAGGACACTGAGCAGGGATAATACCCTCACTAGTGTCCTTATGACAGAATAGAGGGAATAAAGATGATAAGGAGAATACTACATAAAACTCTAAAATAGGGAATTTTAACTAGCTTCATGGCACTTCTATTTTGAGGATGCAAATAAAACCGATTTGCATTAGCAAATCTGAACTCAGGACTACAAAACTTTATGTGATAGTTAAGAGAAACCTGGATGGCATTAAAAGGCAAAAAAAAAGCACAGACAAAAACATTAAGGGAGCAAAGAAAAAAGATGACTTACAGCATCCACTTTATTCTGTCTCCACAGACGAGGAACATCAAACACCTGCATGAACATCCCTTTCAAGTTGGCTATGACTACAGCTGCCAACACAGACTGTGAACAAAAATGGTAAAAAAGTGTTATTCAGAACAAAAAAACGCATTTTCAGATATTTTAATCTTCTGTCAGTTTTCTGTTTGCAAAGTGTACAACATTGTACATGATAAATCAGAGCTTCCTCTGGTATCAATCATCATAGTTCAAATGGGTCTATCAGTCCGGTCCACAAAAGCCGAGCATTTGGATGTGACAGGTGCTGGTGGCTGTGCTGCAAGGCAGAAGTACGGTACCTTTTGCAAGGGCTCTAGCAGTTTCCCCAGGGCAACAATGGCAATCAGAACAATCCCAGCTGAGATTATCCCCGCCACCTGCAAAGGACACGGTGTTTAGAGGAGCTGAGCGTAGAAAGACTCTATCTTACGTTTCCAGGCTTACAAAGAAAAGCTACACATTACACTTCTTGAGGAACAAGGAGGCCTGCCAGAATGCCAGTGCATTTAGGCACACATGGGCAATCATTAAACGCTTTGGCTACGCAGAGTGAATTCAGTTAAGCAGGTAGCATAAACAACCGCCCGCGAGGTAGCATCTCTCGGGAGGCAGAGTTGCATGGAGAGGTGAGAGGAGCAGGGTCTGCGTGTCAGCCAGAAATGGGGCTGCAGGACATCCTGTACATCTCCACTGTTAGATAAGTGTGAAGCTGTAGTACTGTGAAATGGAGATGGGTAACATACAGTATAGGAGAAAGATGGCAGGTGGGCCGATAACAAATGGCACACATCAGAGCTGCTCCGGCCAGCCCATGGGAGCTTAATGTCTCATAGGTTTCTGGGAGAGGATCTCCTCACTCATACTCAATTCCTACTGTGACAAACACAGTCCTGTAACTGGGAATGAAATTCTGGGGCATGAGACCTGAAAGACTGCTGACCTCTAATGTAACTCGTGCTAGGTAAAACTTTATTGCCCTCTTCTGGCAGAGCTACAAAAAGGAGCACAAGCAGCTTGCTGAGATACCTAGGGATTTTCACGTTCCAGCAATACAATTTTCATCCTTTCGTGAAACGTGCCCATTGTGCCCTCTGCAATTTAAACTTAGCTGTGCACAGGACTAGCAAGAAGAGGTCATTACCTGAGTCTTTCCACCAGTACTTTCTTGGACTGCTGTCCGTGAAAGAGCAGTAGTTGCAACAAAACAAGAGAAGGCTCCTGAAAAAATGTTGCTGATCCCAAAGGCAATAAACTCCTGAAAGATAATTGGATGATGCTGTAAATAAAGATTTGTTAAGACAAATTTGCAATGCAGAATGACAATATATTTCTACAGTAGTTTATCGAGTAGGTAGCACTGTACTATTGAGAAGAGTCTGGGTGAGTAACAAGTGTTAATGTTTACATGCATTCTTCTTGTGCCAATGTAACTAAATCTGTTTAGAAGCCAATATAATTAAGTTGGTATACTCTCACCAAGGTGGACATATCCATACCAGTATAAAGGTATTTATAGCTTATTTCCATCACTGTTATCAAAACTAACTTTTCTACCAATTACACTGATATAATTGCATGAACACATGGGACTGGTATAATTTTAACTCTTGAATACCATCAGCTAAACAAATACTATTAAATCAGTACAACGGTCTGAGTTTAGTCGAGCCTTTCATTAAGGCAAGGCATTCTACTATTAGTTGAACTAATCAGGAGCTTTCCAAAGAAATGCAGTTTCACTGAAAACTTCTAGTTTGTTGAGCCAAAGGTATTTCAGCCTGAACATCCCAATGAACTCCTGCTGAGTCCCCAGCATCGTTCTCACGGATTTGCCCCAGGGTCACAGCTGCTGGCACCTACGGAGGCTGGTTTTTCTGCTCAAGTGACAAGGACCCTGGGAGCTGCATGCCCGGGGATCTGGGACATTCCTCTGAAGTACGTCCGGGAAACGAGGCCTTTGGGAGCTGCCTGCAATCCCGTATAATTGACAGAAACACTGCTTTAACTGAGCTGATACACAGTCCCAGGAGCTTTCCACCCACTGCAAGTTTTTAAAAATATAATTGAACATTTGATTTTGACTCTCACTCCCCTTCCCCCAAAAGAACCAAAAACTCTGAGCCAAAAGTGTGAGCCAAAAACTCTGCTTTTCATTTAGCTCTAATTACAAGGGCAGGATTTTGAAGTCGTGCTCTTTAACAGAACAGACCTAGACAATTCGTGCCTATTCCTGCATAACAGCTGTGTTCTGGGAGAAAATGCCGGAAATATAGTTTCTGGTGTGCCCAGGCCTTGACCATCTATGAATCTATGAAGACAAAATAAACACTGGCAGATAATGGGATTGGACTCTCCTTCAAAATGATTTTACTACCTGCATTTATGATCTTATTTTAACTGCTCCAGTTTACTTTAAGTAAACTATTTGCCCATCATTCACGGCTGTATTTAACAGTCGGTATGTGTAAAGTTCATAGCATTAGTATTGGAAGGAAGGCACTTTGCTTTTTATAGACAGTAATTCAACTATTATAATATTTTATTAGTACCTTTGAAGCATATCAGTGCTGGCAGTACAGCATATTCAGCAAAAGAACAGCATAAATAGCACTTTCAAGAATACGCATTATTCATACAGACTTATTAAACTGAAAGTCAATGCATTTTAGGCAACCTGAATCCAGAGTGTTACCAGATATGAACTTTGTGTATTATAAAGTGACGAGCACATTCAGAAATATAATTCTGCTACATACTGCATAACAGTATTTCCAAAATCCAGCTTTACAACCTGGGCATAATTCATGAGCACTAAAATATGGAAGGACCCATTAAACAAGGTGCTTGGCTTATTTATTTATTGTAGTGAATGCATTTTCCTAAATGCTCAAAGGGCACAGTTCAAAATCAGGAGAGATGCGGGACAAGGAAGCTGTAGGACATTTTTCTCCCACGCCCGTGGCAAGCCACAGAACCAGCCAAGCAGACGCTGAAAACCTGCGGGAATCCTCTAAGGGCTTTGCAGTGCATCGCTTGTACAACATTGCAGCTACGGGCTTTTAGAAACTGGTGTTTATAACAATACAACTGCCTGATGTAGACAGTTATTGAGGTATGTTCATATACTGGTAGGCATTTATTTTTGTGAAACTACAGGACTTAGCTATACAGTTACATGTATATTCATATTGATATAACTGGTGTCACACCAAGAAGCACAATTCAATGTTATTGGAGTAAAAATCACACCCTAAATGAAAAAGTGGAGTGGATACAAATGCTGCATGTAGACTAAGCCTAAATAAAGCTGCCTGGAGCAGCTTCTGAGCTTGGCATTGCCTTCTGCCCCGCTCCAGCAGCTGACCTCAGAAGATGCCTTACGCATAGAAATGGAAAGCAGGTTGCTAAAGCTGCCCAGGTCAACTTCGTATCACCTGAAAATTCCTCTACACAGTGTTTAGCTCTAACGACCCATTCAGAACAACCTCAGTCACTGAAGTGGTACAAAAGAAATTAATTCGGATGAAAAAATTAATTCGGATGAAAGACCCATACTGAGGGGAGAGCACGTCTGTCCATCTCTGTGTGGCAAATTTGTCAGATAATATATGGCCATTACATCTATTTTTTTGCAGTAGTTAAATGAATTTCTCCTGTCCAATTTTACATTTTGTCTTAAAAATCTGTATAGATGTTTCATCTGGCTACATAAGTCAGCATCAAACAGAACCTATGTTCTCTATGTTCATAAACTATTTCAGTTTTACATACCTGGTTTCCATCAATAGCATAGTCATATTTGGTTGCGTATACTTTCCCCACAGAGACTGCAATAGCGTAAGCAACGATAGCAATGGAAAATGAGGCTGCTATCATCTGGGAAAACATGCCGACAGCTGGAGGTTCAGGAGGCAAAAATCTAGCATTTAGAAAATATATTAATATTATCAACTTTGATCAAATTCTTTTCTTCCTAGAGTTGTCAAGGAGCTTGAGGCAGAGGCATACAGGTTGCTTATAATTTCAAGCATAATATTTCAAGTTAATAAAAAGGTGGAAACAGCCCATTGACATACAGAACATGCTTATCTAGCTCACCGCAGCCCAAATCCTGATGCTATTAGTCAGCAACAAAGCTCCTGTTGTTCTCAGCGTGACTGAGATTTGGCCTTGTGATAGCAAAGTGAAGAAGTACATTTTTTGAAGCACTGAATAAAGGATATATTCAATAGTATGATGAATTACATAAATACATTAATGACACTTCATACTATTGTTAACATACTTTGTTGGTAGATCTCAACAACATTTTTATCCCCTACTGTGTTTTCCACAAATTTTAATTAATCAGGGCTTGAATAGCAAATGGAATGTGAAGGTTACTACTGTGAAGTGCTCTGAATCTTTCAAGTGAAAGTCTCTACCAGTGTAATCCTCAAAATCCGTGCGCCTGTGAATACGTAAGGGACAATATTGGTTAGGATAACAGTGGCAGCATGAATATGGACCATGGTGGGACAACTCCTGTTTTTAGAAATGAAACCTATGCAGAAGTAGACTTTCCTTGTTAAAAGTCCTTTAATTTTTTTATGTTTTTATGTCATGTATTTACTTTGTGACCATGAAACAACTAATTCTCAAATGAACTTTTTGAGTCACGTAAGTACTCCTAAACCCATTTTACAGATAAAGAAAAGCTAGGCAACATAATCAGACAGCATCAGTGACAGAACCAGGAGTAAAACTCCAGAAAACTCCAGCTCTGAGTCCTAAACTCAGATTATAGCTCTCAATCTCTCTTTTACGTCTTTTATCTTACCACTGTCATTTTTAGCCAATTAAAAAATGATCTATGTCCCAAAATACAAAGGCACTCACCCTCTAGGAATGCTCTTAACAATGCCGGCATTGTATTTTTTTTCCAAGTCAGCAGCATATGAAATGCCAGTGGCTATTATTGTCTGTAATCAAATAAAACAACAGTTTTAAAATTGAAAAAATGCTCATGTCTTCCTGTAGCCAGCCCCATCTATTGTAGCTGTTATCAGCTTTTGTTATAGTTCTCATCTTACCACAATGACTTCTATTGGTATAGGTATGGGTATCTTGTGTTTGAACCGATCATTTATTTCTTTAACTACCATGCAGACAAAAATGGTGAGGAGTCCAGCAATAAGATCTGCAATGTTGGTGGTACCAATTCTTTCAAATATTTCAACAAGAGTCTGAAAAATAAAAATGACAATTTAAAATACACCCTTGTCCTCTTAAAGGCTGTGAATACGCTCTCAAGAAGAAACAGATGCACAGGGTTTTGGAGGAGCCCAGGGCTTACACACTCCTTTGCTCGGGCCCAGAGGAGCCTAAATCTGTCTAATGTCCCACCAAGCTGTTACAGATTCAGTGAAAGGATTTCATGGTGAATTTAACTTAAAAGGCACAACTGCGAGAATTGCCTGCACAGATTGCTTCTGCTTCCCAATTTCTAGAAAACTAATACTAAGGACCAAGGGCTCACCCCCTACCTGTGCTTTACCTCTATCTGTTATTAGAGCAAGGAAGGAGACATATATAACTCCTTTGCTTTGTGCAGATAGCAGCAGAGATGCTCATTTTTTGATCCAAAAGCCAGCTGGCAGACCCCTGGGCAAGTCTCTGGCTCACCATACGCCCAGCACATCCAGTCTGTGTATTTTGTCTTCCCTATTTCTGCTCACACCCGGAGAATGAGCACGCCAGCCCAGACCCCTCAGGCTGTGGAGACCCCTGTACTTGAGAAAAGCGGTCGCCCAACCTCACTCTCAGGTACATTAACCCTCCCACCACTAGTTTGGTCATAGGCTGGAGGACTCCCACAACTGGACTACAACCGGCAGCTCCCTTATCTACCCTTGCCATGCCCTTGCTTGGTCCGATTGTTTATTGCAAACTACAGTGCATGCGACAGACATTTATATTTGTGTAGCATTTATACAAACATGACAAAAGTATCACTTTTAAGTGTACAGAGGAAACAGGAAGGGCTGATCAGAGAAAAGCTATGGATACTTCTCCGTCCCTCTCCCAGCCATCAGGGTAATTCTCCCTTGCTCTTTGTCTCCATGAATATTTAATTATTCTGTGCAAAGTGAAGCAGCTTTGGCAGAATGAGCTGATGCAAAAGAGACTGGAAACAGACTTCTGGTATCCTGGTTAGCTCCCCAAATACTGGGCTGTTAGCTGAAATGCAAGGGGAGGGTGGCAGCAGCAGCACCACTACCACCTTCCTGAAAAGACCTGCTTCCCCTGTTTTTGAAATAAAGTACTTAACCTGCTTTGTTTTCTAAGCTAAAGAAACAAACCTTGCTGAAACACGAAGTGAGAGGCTTCTCTGTGGGTAGCCTGAAGCCTTTTTTTGCCCCTTGTACTGCTTACAGCATTTAGTTATCACCCATCCCAGTGCTCCCCAGTGCCAGGGAACAACAGGTTCCCAGTGGGGGGGTTGTGAGTTCTCCTGATGTTGGACGCTTAGTGTTGCAGTTTGCTAAACACCACTTCTGAAGCGCGTCCAAGATTTGCTGAAGCTGACACAGCAAATCACTGGTTGAGCGAGCCAGAAATCACAATTTCTTTGCTCTACGCACATCTGCAGGCGCATTTGCTTGGCTCACCTGTTAGAACGCAGAAACTCTAAGCTTTAACCTAAAAAGTCAGCACTCCAATCTGAGCCTTGCTGGAGCTGGCAGAACCGTTTAATTCCTTTTCAAAAATACTTTTATACTAGCTGTACCACCCTTCAATGAAAATAAAAACCAGAGAGATAGAAAAACCTACTGGATCAATTAGTCCGTCACCGTTCCAAGTCTGCAATCAGAGGTTTATTAGACAGTACTTTGTCTTATCTAATTTTCCATGGCCTAAGGAAAAGCATTTTCATTAATGCCAAAAGGCACATGACGTAATACTTTTTTTCAAATATTCCACAGATATTTTTTCTGAATTTCACCTTGTTATTTGTAGTTAATTCATTCTATTTTTGCTGATCTACACGTCTAATGTGTTCTTCTTCATGCATAAAGAGACTAGCTAATCTGGTTGCCTGAACTGGCATGTTCTGTAAGGACATCTTTGTCTAGAACAGCCTCTTGAAGAAATCTATTATCCTAATGTGAAGTATGATGGAAGATCTAAAATACTATGAATCTAAACAGTTTCATGCTGAAGTCAGTGACAAAACTCAATAATTTCCCTGGGAAAGGAGACTACTCTGTAATACGAGAATCTCTAGGAATTCAGTATTTCTGTAATCCATCCAAGACAGTTCTTCATTTGATCATTTTCTCTAAAATCAACAAATGGACTTGTGACAGCAGTATTTAGCCTCTCCTTAGCTAACCAGCAGGTACCTGCCTCCAGGATGGGAATCCACATCCTTCCTGAGAAATTCCCCAGTATGGCTACAGTGTGGATTGAATAAAGCTACCCTTTACCAGAATGACCTGCTGGTTTAAGAAAGAGGAGACTTGGGACCAGTCAACTTTGAAGATGATCTGACAATGTTAAGAAATGGTGAAACATCCTTCTCAACAAACCAAGAAGCAAGGGGATGGGAGGGAATAGTCTCCACAAGTGAAAACCTAGAGAAGAAAAATTGTTTTGCTGGATATTATGTTTAAACTTTATATGGAATACAGCTGTGCCTGGAAAAGACTTAACCGTTGCAATTAGCCTTCATGGTCTGGGGAATGAAGAAAGCAGCTGCTTGGAGCTCCACAGGTACAAATGACAACCTGCAGATCTTGATGAGAGTGAGACTAAGACCTAAATGAATATCCTATACTTACCACAATATATATGAATCATTCCTGCATGAAATGGAAGCAGAAGATAAATAATAAACAATTATGAAAAAGTTCTGGCATAAAATAAAAGCAAATTAGAAGGCCGTACTTACATATATTATGGAAAGGACACCATTATAGTTTTTAGTTGAAACATTTAGGACTATTTTCAGTTGTGACACAAACACTTGAAAAGCAGCTGCAGTTGTGAATCCCCCAACTAGTGGATCTGCAAGGTACCTCACAATGAAACCAATCTGAAGGACTCCAAATACTACCTGGAAAAATCATGAAGAATAACAACTTGCTAAACAATAAAATGATATAGCAATGAAACTGCAAAATGTTCACATTCACTCCCATGAACATGCCTCTGGAAAGCATGAAAACTGATCACGCCTGATCATGGTACCTGTACCTGCATTGACCCAACTTTGGCTGAGTTAGTTAAATGATTTTATCCATGGAACAAGCTCATGGTCATGAGCAAGACTGTGACAACCTGGCCATGAGTGAGTCTGAAAGAATGAAACTCATTTTGTTCAACAAAAGATGGACTCGTTGCATGAGACAAATCAGTTTCAAGGGAAGTAATGTGCACAGCAAAGTGGGACGATCTAGTTCTAACTTTTTACAGAGAAGTGGGCAAAGGACAAATTTTAGATGCCACTGACCTCACTCCACATGACATCTATGTGTCATTTGTTAGAACTTGTCTTCTGAGCACCGATGCCCATCTTTGCCTTCCATAGTACAAATTTGCACCTACTTTTTATCTGATGATTTCTTATGCCTTGTTCTCTTCTCTTTGTTGACACAGAGTCTTAGGACATCTTCCTCCATGGCAGCCTAGTGTAGCTTAATATCATGTCATCCAGAGAAATAAAGGAGACCTGAAGAACTGTGTGAAAGGATGCTCCAGGATATGTACTATTAGCACTTAGTTTTGTGTAAGTCTCCTGCTCTACAGTCATAGGGTTATTCTTCTATTGACTGTGACCCTCAGCCATGCTGCCACAAATGCTGCCCAGGATGAAAAGAATAGTCCCCTGCAAGCTCTTCAGAGTTTGAGATAACTTTCCTTCATTTTTGTGTTTTAATATATATACCTAAATACCTAGTAGGTATTTCCATGCTGTATTTTCACCCATTAAAATTAAAGCAAAATCAACCCGTGTCTTCAAGTCAACTATTTTACCTGTAAAATTCCAACCAGAAATGTGAGGGTACTGGCTATCAGCACTCTCTGGGCATCTCTGGATTCAGTGTCTATCAGTGGCCCAGTACCGTTAGCCCCTGTAGCATTACTGCCATCTATGAGAAAATTATCATCAGGGGCCATGCTCAATACAACAGATCCCACCATCAAACTGACTACAGGAAAGGGACCTGTAATGATAAACAGAACATATCCAAGTTTACTACACATAAAAAAGAAGCATTTATCAGAGTAGACAAGTAAAGTCTAAATTACAAAATTCATTTAATATTTCGGCTGGGACACATGAATTATTATTTGTAGTACTAGGGGGCTAGGAGCCACAGGCACTGCAAACATGACCCAGCGATACAGTTCCTTCCTTAAATAACTTACAATATACATATGGGTGCAGTTTCATGCTTTGCTTAAGTCAGTTTAAGGCTGTACCAAGCCCAAAAGGGGCAACGTGTTCCCACCATCTCCCTTGTGTTAGCACCAGCAGTTCTGTGGCCCGCAATGAGACAAAGCAGACGGCTGATCCAGCTGAAAGCAACTTTTTTTTTTCTTTTTGTTTTCAGGGTTAGGTTTCGGCTGAATGAATGAGCTGATGCAGATCACCACACAGCTGCATGGCCAGGAATCCCAACACAGCGGTGGTGGCAGGAATACACAGCAAGGGGGAGGACTGCCCCTTTCAGCAGTAATATGGTATTACATGGGCTAAAGATGACTGAAACCATACTTGGTCAAGATACAGATAGACAGGGAGTAAAAGATCATTATGTCAGCAATGCGCAACCTAGACATAGTTGCATTTATTGCGGTTATGACTATAATTAAGCAGAAAAGGAAAATGTGATGAAATGTTTTAAAGAAGGATAAGTTAATTTTACAGTTATTTTAGAGAACACTTCATGAGTATAAAAAGAGCATTAGAGAAAGTATAAAAAGGAGTGTTTGAAAATATTTAAAGTAGGGATGTCAACATAAGTAGAGGTGGGAGCTCACATCTGGATAGCAAGACTGTATTTTGTTAAAATGGAGAAAAAGAAATTTCAGTGACCAAGTTGTGTATGATGAAAGCTTAAACATGAATTTTAACTGTGAGAACTGACAGGGGAAAAAAAACCATATTTTAGAGAAAGTATTCAGAAAGAATCAACAAGGTTTACCCATAGCCGTGATGTGAGGGCCTAGAGCGAGGCTGGAGCGGATACACCGGTTCTGGGGCTCTGCGACAAGCAAGAAGATGATATTGTCCATAGTGATCAAAAAGGATGTAGCAAGGAAGGCTTGCGGAGAAGACTAAGAGCTCTGTTTTAGCCATCTTGAGCTTTAGCTGGTAGACAAAATGTCTGTTCATACTGCCTAGTGTGGCCTTGATCTTGTAATTTCTTGCAAAGAGCATAGCCAAAGACAAAATTTAAACTTCAGCATAAATGCAAGCAAAGGGCATGCGTGGGCACAACTGAAGATAGCTATGATGAACAGTTGCCTGTACAGAGAAGAAGTAAGTCTTAAGTCCCCCAAACCCACCAATATTAATATTCAGTACAACCGATATGGTTCAGAAAGTACCTATCTTATATGAAATATGAATGTTCACAGTAAGGATTAGCACTTTGTAAAAGATAATTCACTGTAACTTGAACACATGCAGTTACCAACTGAGATGTGCCTTGATGTTCCCAGGAAAAAGTATGTCAGGATAGGAAAAAAGGCAGAATAGAGACCATATCCAACAGGAACTGCAACCAGCAGAGCGTATGCCAAACCTGAAATGATACATCATCACAATTTCCCATTTAAAATCTCTCAGTAGACTAGTATCTTGTCTAAAATAGGGTTAGACTTTCAGACAGATTTATGCCTTATCCAGATACAATTTAGAATGCATTTTGCATCTGTAATTCAGTTTCAGGCACATATGTGAGTACTAGTGTCTGTAAAAATTGCATATCTCACACCAGTAGCTGGATGTGTAAGTATGGAAAGATATTTCTACGTTTGTATAAGTAGCACAAAACAGGCACTAATGTGAAGTTCAGGCAGGGGAACTTTGTTGCAAAAATGAATGGTCTGACCTTTGAGAAAAAAAATAGGAATATGCAAAGTGTCATGGTTATAAACAGAATTTTCAAACAGGGATGTCAAATTATTGCACTATGAATATGCTTCACTATGTTCAGCCCTTTGGCAAATCAGGCCACTTTTTCAGGTATCAGCTTATAAACTTAAATGCCAAAAGTAAAGCACCCAAATTGGAAAGTTTTGACCCTTATCATCTTCTCCCTTTGTATAACCAAGCGAGCTGTCAGCTCCAACAAAAAATGAAGGAAAAAAAAAAAGAGAAGAGTTAGCTTCAGTATCGTATCCCAGTTAGCTACCACTGCAGAGTCTAGTATTCTCCTCCAAAGAAACAAACTGCTACCAGAGCTCAAAATAACCTAGGTCCTGGTCACACTACTGTAACTCGTGAGAGGACTGAGAGCAACACACACAGTTATTGGTAGTTAGGGACACTTCAAGATCCCAGAAACCTCTTTTTTGGCAATCATTTTGGCCAGTTTTTCATATGATTTGGTACTTCAGAATTATGTATTTTTTAAAGTTACAGCAAATGCATATCGGACACAGATTAGATTTGCATTAATTAGGATTGTCATGTATTTTTGAATACACAGGGAGGTGTGAGACCAGACAGTGCACTTCAGAAATACATTTTACAAGTGGAATCTTATTGTGAGAAAATCAGGCTTCCTCTGTAAAAATATAAATGAGGAAGTTACAGTAAGAGCATAACAGCTGTTCTAGGCCAGCTCAAAGGCCCATCTAGCCCAGTGAGTTTTAAAAAGGAAAGGCAATCCTGTGATTGAGGCACTGCCTTCTGCAGAGATCTTCCAGCTCTGACATCTGCTTCCTGCATGACTGTGGACAAGTCGCTCTGGATCTTTATTCCTCAGGTCACTCTCTGCCTGGGGCAGAAGTTTGTAACACTTCTTTTCTGCTAATCTTTGCCTTACTAGTGCACTTCACTGGAACAGACGGTAGGGAAAATTTGTGGCTATTTAAGAAATAATTACTATCAAAATGGGATCTTGCCTGGAGGGTTTAACAGAAGCACAGGCAATACTGTGGTTCCTAGAAAATCCTGTGTCTCTTCTTTTGGGCATTTGGTGCCTCTGAAGTCGATGGAGAATGGTAGATACCTTCAGAGGACAAGCTGTCCCTTCTGTCATGGACAACTAATTGGGAATGAGACAAATTACTTTCTTTGTTGGATCTCTATAATCTTTGCCCCCTAGTGTAAGCACTTAATTTCCATTACGGGAAAATGTGCAGTTGAGACAGCTAACTTAACCTCCCACTGTCCTGAAAATTTGTGAAAATAGCGCAAGTTCAACCCAAAGAAATGAATACACTGGATCCCACCAGGGTTACAGCTAGTCTTGCCTTTGAAAGTGGACCATATCAGCTGCCTCAGGCAGAAGAATGGTTCTCCCCTTTAAGTCTTTCCTCTCTTAACTAAGATAGTTTCACTAATTTATGATTATTTCTGCCACTTTTCTATTTATTCATCTACTGAATGTTTTTCTAATAAATGTAATAAAGAAATAAGGAAAGCTGAATACTATAAGGCATGCACTGTAACTATCCATCAACTTCATCAATTTTTAAAACATGACTACACCACTACCTCCTTAAGCATTGTTTTCTGCAGATATTTGAATGACCTTATGGGCAAAATTTTAAAGGAAAGTAGATATCAAAATTGCGTTCATTTGGGGGGAATAACTAGATTTTTGTACGCAGCTGCAGAAGAGCTATAGGCTCAGACAACCAGGAAACAGAAATAATACCACATGACTTATTTGATCCATCCCAATATAAGTGAAAGTTAAAATATTAAAATGAGTTTTGAGCAAAAGGCTCGAGAAAGTGTTAAACACAGACAAATATCATACCAAAGGAAATTTAAGTCTTCAAGTTGAGCAGAAAAAGAGTAAATCAAATTCATCAATTATGTATTGCAAAATAGTATGTAATATCTGATATTGAATAACAAGCCTCAGATTTGTAATTCCACCTGCCTTTCACCACAGTGCCGGCAGACACTGTGAGAGGAGCGCGCTCGGCCGCCCAGCGACACCGTGCCGGGATTTACCTTGCAGGGTGGCCACGAGCCCCGTGCTGACCCCGGAGATGATATCGCTGATCAGCCATTCCTTCACCCGGTAGTTGGGGAGCCACTCCAGAATGGGCAGGAAGGACCTGGCAATCCGAAAGGCCTTTTTTCTCGAACAGCTGCAGGAAAACAAGTTATTACAGCACCATCTGAAACTACAACCAGAGAGCTACCAGCAAAAACCAGTGGCAAACTGCAGGTTACACATATTTTAAGAGGTGAAGGCTGACACTATTACTTTTTCCAGCTAGGAATGAGGCATCTATTGGTATCAAAAGTCTCCTGAAGGAAGCGCCACCCCCATGTGTAACAGCATCTGCACACTTTGATATTAAAAGAAGGATATATATAGAGAGAGTGTATGTGTAATGTATAGAGCAGGCGGTATACATATACACACATGTAAGCGTATACATGTGTGCGTAAAGTCAGGCTGTTTCGCGACTTCAGCGCGCGGGTCCCGGCGCTGGCTCCGCTCCAGGCCCCCGCGGGCCCTCCCGG
>NW_020450676.1:179762-211415 GCF_003343035.1 Apteryx rowi | reverse complement strand
CCCCTCCGCGCCCGGCCGCGGCCCTGCGCGCAGAGCTGTCCGCGTCCTGAAGCGCCGGCCGAGGCCGCCCCGCCGCCGCTACCTGCGCCCCGTCCCCCGCATCGGGCAGGGCGGGCCGGCTCCGCCGCAGCATTTATACGGCCGGCGGCGGCCGGGCGCTTTATTTACGGGGAAAACAGAGACACCCGGCTCCGGGCCGGCCCGGGCGACGCCTCCGTCCGCCCGCCCTCCCCCTGCGGCCCCGGCGGCTCCCTCGCCAGCCCTGCCCCGGCCGGCGCTCCCGGGCGACCCTCCCAGCCCCGGGGCGGCCCCCGCAGCCTCCTCGCTTTCGGGGGCGGCGGGCTGCACTTCAAAGCAGCTCGCCCGGCAGGCACGCGGCCCGGGGACGCCGCGGGAGGGGGCTGCTGGCAGCGGGAGCGACCCGCCTCCGTGCCGAGCAGGGCTCTCCCTCCCCCCCGACACTCAACCCCCTCTCCCAGGCGCAGAGGCTCGTCCCCCGCCACCAGCCGCCCCAGGGGCGCTCCCCGCTGAACGACTGCCTGCCTCCGCAAGTGCCCGTCGCTCGCTGCAAAGGCCGGCCCGAGGGGACGAGGCAGCACCAACAGCGCGGCTGCTCCGCGGCCGGCTCCGCCCGGCCCCCGGCAGGAGCATCTGCTCCGCTCGCCCCACACCGAAACCGACCACAGGCCCTGCTGGGTCCAGCGATCAAAGCTTTGGGAACCGACTCTAACCCCAGACACACGTCTGTAAAATGCCGGGACATTTGCCACAGGGCAGCAGGAAGCCGGAGGCAGGCACCCCCGAGCAGCAGATTTGCTCTCCGAAATATCCCCGCGCTCACCCGGGAGCCTCGGATGGAAGGAGAAGGGGGCGGCAGCCCCCGGCCCGCTGGGTCACGCTTGAAATGACCGAGCTGGGACTGCAGCTTCCAGTTTGGCCAAGGGGGAGCAGAGGGAATTAACTCCGTGGCAGCTCTGTTACAGCTTTGGATTAGAGAAGACTCTGCAGCTGAAAAGTCAAACCTGCACGCGTTACTAACGCCAGAAGGGCAAGGCTTCTGGCTGTTTTTCATAGCAGATAATATTATGGGGATATGCAATAAAGGTCAGAAAACAGAACAGTAATTTAATTCAGGTAGACATATACTAAAGCACATATGGAAATCTCAGCATCAAAATTAAGTAATCGCTAATTTAGAATCCACTCCTGAAAAAAATGGAGTAGTATGAAAAATAGTTTTTAAATCTAACTTTGAAAAGTGTTATGGTAACATCTTTTGTGCTAAATAAATGCAAAGACAATGAAATGACTCCAGAAGGTATAATTCATTCTAGGTTAATCATTAAAGCTAAGAATAGCAGCAAAAACATTTCCAGGAACCCAGCATAGCTGTCCTTCATTTATAACATAAAATATAAACTAATTTTTCAGGATTGGATGTGTATTGTATATTCTTTTCTCCTAGAATATCCACAAAACTAAGATTATTTTATTATTTATGTAACTAGGATTTTAAACAGAGAACTGGATGATATCAAGAAAGAATAATTCATACTGAACATGGGCAATTAATATCAGAAGATAAAAGTCAGAAGAATCTGAATTGATTGCAACTCGTGGTCCTTGCAAATTCATTTCCCCAAGCAAGTGCCTGGCTGAATTGAACTCTGAGGTTCAGCATCTCATATGTGATGTGCAGAACTCTAGGGCCACGCATATTGGAAAGACAAGTATGTATGCTTGAGGACAAGAGACTAAAAATAAAACTCCATCTGTATAACACTCATACACTTATCAGTATTTGGAAAAAAAAAAAAGATAGTGGAAGAGGATAGAGTGCAAACTCTAGTTCAGAACGGACCCCCACACAGAGGCAGACCTCTGAAATCAGACCCATGAGCTTCTAAATTGCAACACTGCTGTCCCCATTCAGCATCCTGCCCCACTTGGTAGCCTTTCTCCTTGGAACACTAAACCTTAAAGCTAGAATGCAGGTTCTTCCTTTCCTTTTTTGACCTTAATGTTTTTCCTTTTTGTTAGCTTGAAATTACATCATTTTTCTGAATTCTTTTGTTCGCCTTGTTACTATTTCCTAATAAGATCTTGTTCATTTTGCATTTGATGCAAGATGAACAAGGCTAGGATAGATACACACTCTGTTTCCAAGTCCTTGCTTACAGTACCGCTACACATTCTTCTCCCAGGTCCTGAACGCAAATGCCTAAGTCAAAGCCTAGGATTTTGTCCTCACCAGCCAGGAATAACAGTCCCTCTTGCTTGCTCTCTCTCTGTTTTTCTATACAGTGCCTTAAACTCAAAACAGGAAGGGGTATATTAGCACCTTCCCAGCCAGATTAGAGTTTCTTCCATAGACACAGGAAGATCAGTTTAAACCGCTTCAAGCTAAATAAGATGTACAACATGGTCTCACTTTCTAGGTAAGCAGCCTAAGTATGAAGCTATCTTGCAAAACAATTATCACCAAAACTATTGCCTCTTCTGGCTATATTTTCAAAGAAAAGAGTAAACCCAATCAGACTACATGGATAGTCTGATCTGAGGCAGCAGAATACAGGAAGGAATTTAAGCTGCGAATCCATGTCTCATGGACATGCCTTTGTTACAGCTGCAACTGCTGTCCAATTCCTTGACAAGTGAGATTTCAGAGATGACTCATTTTACCTAGTAGTTGGCTTCAGCAGCTCCTCACCTCCAATAACCATGCTAGTTCTTGTATCTAACTCTCCCTATTCAATAGACCTAGGTTCCCACTTGCTAAGCCCTGATGCATCCAAGTGTATTTGGGAATCTGAACATCCCGAACTTGATTATGTTGGCGTAGAGTAAGACTGCCTCAGTAGAGTTCAGAAAGGAATTCTCTAGCATATAAAGGTACTGGTCTTTAGGAACATGGTATTCAGCCCTCCCACAGCAGAAGATGGAGTAGTAACTCCATCTTCTAGGGGAGACTTGCACTTGTGGATGATGCTAGGAATTTCTGGCATCGTGTGGACCACTGATGTACTTCAGCATGATGGACAGAAAACCAGAGGAACTTCTTTCGTTTTCCTCTCAATGTACTTATGCACCTTGCAATGCCTAGTCCTATTTGCAAAATGCTTCAGGAGTGAAACACAAGTATTATGTTTTATCATAGAAAACAAAACATTCCACATTCTTCCTGAATTGGGGATGCTCAGCTTCAGAGCTATGTTTTTAGACCATATATGGTTAACACAAATGAGGAATGAAAAGACATAAAAGTCTGTTCTCCAACTTAACTCTTATCTGTAAAATTACTTGTATCATTTTACATAGGGACTCCCATTAGATTTGCCACTGGGATTAGCACTGTACAAAGGCAAAGCAAAATGAGGGTCTCTGTCCCAAATGGCTTACAAAGTAAATCCAGTATTTCAAGGAGTACTGGAAAACTGAGAAAGCCATGTAATACTTACTTCTACAATACCTTCACATTTGGAAAAACAAATTTAAATGTTATTCCCAATACCGAGCAAAGAACAGAGCTTTTGCCCCTCAAAACAAGCTAGGAAACCACAGTAACCTTGCAATTAGGATATGGAGCTAGGGTCTACTGTTGCAGTGAATACAGCTGGTTCTAATGGAAAAATACATTTTCAGAAAAGACTGTGCTCAGCTTATTTTATTAAAGAAGATACATTGCCAGACCTTTGCTGCAAAAAAAAAAAAAAAAAAAAAAGGAGAAAAGAAAAAATACCCTTTCTACTTAAGGGTGCTTTCATTTAAGGAAACACACAAGCACATATTTAGGTCCATTAATATTCAGATCAGTTCTCATGAATGCATCACCCCACTGCTTTCTTGACTCGGAAAGAAATGACAACACATCTCAGAATTTTTTGGAAAGCTACTATCAGTAAAAACCCATTTAAATATTTTCACAATTAATACTCTCTCAAATGCTTCCCCTACCTAATACTGAAAATGCACATTCCTACTTTTGTAAAGAGGGGAAAAAAGCCCCAAAATAGCCAGAGACAATTACTGTGAAATCAGGAGTAGTTAGAGTATGAAGAGCTTTAAATGCTTACTTCTGGAGACATACCCAGAATTAAATTAACTGTCAAATGAGAGTACAGGAAGTAATTTTGATTCTATCTGTACTAGCTGAGATTTGATTTAACTGCTTCCTAGAAAATAGGCAAACATGGATAATCTGACCAAACAGCCTGAGAGATTAGGAGTTAAACGTGAAGTTTTGGTTTGGTCTTTCCTTGGACATCAACCACAACTTAAAATATTACTGATAAGATATTACTTAAAATTCATCAATTCAGACTCCTTCAGGCTCTGAAGATGTATGAAGTATTTTAAGACTACACAAATAGCAGATATTTCTGAAAGACTTATCATCCACCAGAATTTCCAGATACACTGTTTAGACTTCTAGTTTTACAAAAGAAAAATATTTGTGTCTTAAATGCTCTTTCCAAGAATACAGATACTACAAAATGTAATTCAATCTGAGTAACAAAATATTCTTTTTATGAGAACAAATCTGGGAGGTTTCAGAAGTCTAAAGAGCTGAGCATGTGATACTCAATCAAACACACGTGACCATCCAGAACACACCAGTGGAGAGACTACAACTATCATATAACACTACAGGGAAATCTGTTTGGTAAATTATTCAACTAATGGACATGACACAGAAGAAGCGATTAGAGGCAAAGTAGAAAGTCTGCAGGCTTCAAGCAATCCCTAATTTTTAATTAGTGAAACATTCTCTCCAGCCTGATACACTTTTTTTTTTTTTTTAAACCTTTTCTCTTCCATCTGTCAGCAAGCAGCTCACCACCTTCAAATCAGCCAGTAGGAAGCTGCCATGCTAAGGCAACTGATGTAATTAGAGGGCACTGCATGCATATCAAGTGTTGAATGCAACAACATGAACGTTGCATTTTTAAAAACACTAGGCATCACTTTCAGTTTTTAACTGAAGGAGCGGTACGCAGCACTATGCGGTTTTTTTAAGGTTCAATTATGCTCTGCAGCAACAATTCCTATAATGCATCTGGACTTCCTTCTCAAGGAGAAGTATTGATACCATCAGTGCATTCACAGCTACTTTTCTGTTCCAATCTGTTTTTGCTAAGATATATTTTTGGGGATGAAGAGTTCAGTGCATGATGTCTTTCCTTGTAAGTTGCTTATTTCCTTCCTACATAACAACTAAATAATTAGGTAGATATACTTGAAATTTAGTAAGTAGATAACAGCAGTAAATGACAAGCAAGTATGCTTTGTTTTGGTTCTGAAAGTACAAAAAACTAGTCATTTTCTTGGGCAACATTAGCTCTAAGTATTAAAAAACAGCACTTGGTTTTATACCTCTGCGTATTTTTAATGTCATTTTATATTATTTTACTATTTAAAGCATGAGACTGTATCTACTATACAGGCTCATAAGAACTGACAGATCCACAAACATTTTAGCCTTTGATCTCCAGAACTAATCTTCTTGAATGGACATGTATCACTGCCCAGGCTTCCAACCATAGTCTTTAGATCAGATTGCAAGACTGGGATAATATTCTGCCATCATTTTAAGTACTTCAGTATATTTAGAAAAAACAAAAACCAATAAAGATGCATTCAACTATATTGCCAAAAATTTTTTTTGTTGCTATTTAAAACCTGGAGTCTTTTGTGAAATTTTTGATATGAGGAAACAAATTTCCAGTCTCCTAGAATCTCTCAGAAGACATTCTACACCACTTCTCCTGCAAGGATGAGCTATTTTTTAAATAAACATTTTTTAACATATGCATCCTTATTTAATATGCTATGCTAATATGCTTTATAATACTTAATATGCTACACTGAAATTCTAAACCAAACAAATCCTATTTCCAGAGTACTCAAAATTATTTTATGAAGAAAGCTGTATTTCCAGGAAAAGTTAAATAATATCAACAACTTAGAAATTTATTTTCTTCTTTTTGCATATATACCTATTAACTCTGATGAGACAGTATGCCAGGTGAGATTTTACATGAATAAGCCCAGAAACTCATGAACTTAAACAATCCCTTTAATATAATAAACATATCCAACTTTCAAATACAAATTGGAACCAATTAACAAAAAAGATACTCAAAACACAACTTTCAGAATATCAAAGAAGGCTTTTGCAAAACAGTGCACATTTATTTGAGGTATAATATCCATGAAAAAGAAAAAAAAACGAAAAACCCAACCATCAACATTTTAAAATAATTTTTACTCAGCAAGGCAAGAGAAGTTAGGTGGCACATACAGAGTTAACAGATGTAAACAGTGAAAAAATATAGAATGTTAATATCATCCAACCCAAAACTTTGGTTATGAAAACTGAAATAACTCAATGTTTTAAAGAAGAATAAACCAGAGGCATGCAAAATATTATTTGTAAAAATACATTCATCCAAGTGGCTAAGTTACAAGCAAGTGAGATGGATTTAGCAATGCAATTTTATTTTTTTAAATTGATTGTCAGTTTTCCACGGAAGTGGAATGCTTGATGAAAAGCTTTCACTCTTCTTCAACCCACTGGTAACTGAATTTCTGAAGACTCCTAATATGTGCTGCCAAGGAGGTTTGGGTAATCGTGTGTTCATGATTTAGCGTGATATATAACCTCAGTCAAATGCTACAAGCAAATGGTGCGTGATCTCTTACCATTTTGGAAGGCAAAAGCTTGGAGAGCAGCCAAGTTGCTCCAGAAGGAATTGAAAGATTTTCATAGTTTTCCTCACAAGTGCAGTGACAAACTCCATGGTAAATCTGGTAAGCCACTTAATATTTTAATTGCAACACAGAATATATTGGCAACCAAGATATATTAGAGGAATCTGAACAGTGACCTGCAGTGCATGTGCTTTTCACAAAATCAAGTTTGTTTCACATACGCATCAGGAGTCTAAACAGCACAAGACTTTTCACATCGAAGCAACTGTATCAAGGCCATCTGTCTTAGATGCACCTACAAGTCCTTCTTGTCTTCTGCTTCACCTAAGCTGTTCTGAAAACAGACAGATTGAAAAATCTTATTTTACATTTGGCAAGATCAGAAACTGTTGTCTCCAGACAACTAGTCTACTATTTGCCCCTCCTACATTCATGCAATTTGCTCGCTATACACTCTTCAAGGCTGTAGTCCCATCAACACTACCCCACATAACACATCCACTCTGATCCCAATAGAGTAGCAGCCATAGAGCCTACTTCTTCTTCCTATTCACGTTAGAGTTGAACTGTGTAGCAGACTAAGAAAAAAATCCTTTTCAGCAAGCTCCGTCAACTGATTTATCTCTAGGAGTTGTATCTACTGTGTGCTTGGTACCTTATGTTCTTTTTGTTCAGAGGTAAACATAGCAAACTAAGGATGTGTGTTCTAGACCACAAGAAATGCAGCAGTACTGCTACGGGTCATTACACAGGGGAGCACAACAAAGACAGGACATGGATGGTGGTCTTAACTCTGGAAACACAGAGACCAACTGAGCAGTCTCCAGAGGAGTTTAGGGCGAGGTTGTGAATCAGTAAGCTGAGCCACACAGTAAAAGGGAGAGATTACATCCAGCTTAAATTTGCATTTTTTTTTCCAGCAGGAGCAACAAATTGCTTTTCTTGAAAAGCTGGTCACCAGAATTTTAAATCAGAAATAATGTATTTTCTCCCACATCACTACTTGTAAACAAGCTTTCATTTTTCTTGATACATTTTGGCTAAAACAGGCTGGGCCTGATGTTAGATATGGAACACACAAATGCCTGACAGTTAACTTTAAGAACGAGCAGTGCTCCCAGTTCTAGCAGAAATAATTATGTTATATATTCTGGGTATTATAGCCATGCATACATGTAAACCTGACCCAGCTGCTAATTCAGCTTTTGCTTGTTAATGTTTCCTTTTTGTATTTTGTACTTCAGTGTGAAGTTTTAGACTAGCTCGTTTGTAGCCTAGGTTGGGGTTTTTTTATTCTTGTGTATCAACAGTATTGCAACATTTGCAAAAGAATGTTTAAAGAACAAACAAAACAAAACAAAATTACTCTTGTAAATGATGTATATACCACACACACTACACCTATCACTTTCTTGAAGCTTTCAATTTGATTCTGGCATGCAAAACTATCTGAATCTTAACTTCCAAGTGACAGCAAAACTATGTCTATCAGTGATCTGAACTTTCGCACATGAAGCGGAAAAAAAAAAAGAAAATGCTAATATCTTTGCCTTCCATTTCTTGCAAGACAAAATTTTACTGTTTTGATGAAGTTTTAAGGAGTGTTGTCCATTGTAACTTTATGCTGTACTGAAGATTTTGGTAAATTCTCTTGCATAATAAACACGCAGCTAACATAATTTTGCTGGTACAATTTCAGAACATTGTGTTCATATAGTGAACCAGAACCACCTACCTGAAGCTGTTCATGTTCTTTCATAAGACGGTCATATTCTCTTTTAAGGCCTTCAGACTGCTTTTTAACTGCTGTCAGTTCATTAGTTACCTTGAGGTGAGCTGTAAAATACCAGAATTCATGTTTTAATTATTACTTGTATTCCTGCAGTTCCTCAGAGCCCTAGTCATGTATTAGGGCTCCACTGTACCAGAGAGCCCATCTTCTAGAAAAGTTTAAAATGGAGCATCACAGATGGATACAGGAAGACATGGGGGGCAGGAAGGGGAAGGAGAATGGCAGATGTATTCAGAACAGCAGCACAGGAAGCAGGAAGGGGCTGTGGGAAAGGTAAGGGCAAGACCAATAAACTGCTGGTTGGAGGTAACAAATTAGTGACAGTGCAGTCATCTGCCACATTGCAGAGGATAGCTCCAGAAAACCAAAACACCACAACCCTAAAACCAAACTCTGTCAGCCTTCTTTTACAAGGAAGGTAGAACTCAAACATCGAGCAGGATTTTAGCAAAGCAGCTGTGTCTGTATATCAAATGAAAAAAAAGGAATATATATTATTATAGGTGTGTAGTCCCCTTCTTCCACCCTTTTGCATATTTTACCATGCTTGAGATCATTCATTAGAAGCATCATTTTATGCATGAGAAGGCAGAAGGGGGGGGGGGCTAGACAACTGTAAACAGGCTTTTAACATGACAAAAAGTAATTGCTAAAGGATTCTGAAAGCATTCCTTCCCCACTACAGATCTAACAGTAATAAACTGAAAGCAAGTCTATGTTGCAGTACAAAACAGCCCAGGCCTCTACAGGGGGCTAATTTACAATGCAGGATAAATCAGCATAAAGCTTCATAAAGGCTCTTACTCCTAAACTGTTATGCAAGCATTCGAGTAAGGTCATGTAGATATCTTTATATTCCTCTGCTATAGGTATTTCAGGTATCTTTACATGCCTCTGCTGTAGCAGCACAGACATACCCTAAAACTTGATTTACTCCTGCTACAACAGAGAAACACTGTTAATGACCTATAAGGCTGCCTCACAGAGCTGCATTTTAAAAACAATCTCAGTGGTACAAATTAAAAAAAAAGCAGCAGCATTTGCTACTTCCCTTGTTCCAGCAATGTGACTGCGAGCTCCCTGATAATGACTGTTCTTTCCCAGAGACTTCTGAGATATTCAAGAACTGCAGCACATCTGTAGAGAATCTGTTCTCAGAAGACGAGAAACTAGATTTGTTTTCCTTAAGCTCCTAGCTACAACCATGCTGGTCTGAGCCGTATTTCACTTCAGGAGCTAGTTCCTAGTCCTAGTTCCTGAGACTCCAGGACGCAAAGATCTTGAACATCCCCCTACATGCAAAAAGGAAGACTCCCTATCCTAGTATTTCTGCTATTCATCCAATTTTTTCCTCTTTTATTAACTTGAATGTCTAGATTCAAATCATTCTTGTTTTAAAAGCCTACAAGTAGTCTTTCAGTAATATGACATTTACCTAGGCAGAAATTCTGATCTACTGAAATTAATTACAGTCAATCCTATTGATTTCAATGTAGTCAAAAATTCATCCTGCCTCTCCACAATTCTTTCTTTCTCTCCCTTACTCTTACACAGATATTCTCTGTCCTTTAATGCAATCTTGACAGCATCGATGCGAGAACTTTCTCTAAGGGTCTTGGTATTTGGAATAACCATCGTCTCCACACATCTGACAAGTCAAACCTCACTGCATTTATTCTCTTACTTCCTGACCATCTCTCTTCTCTTGCTATTCTTTAAAATATGCTACACACTATAATGAGCATATTAAAATTTGATAAACTACTGATCTTTAAGCTGTAGACAAAAAACATGCATATGCCATTTTGCCTCTTCAGTGATCTGCTAACTAGAAAACAATCTTGCTCTTTTATTTAATCATTCTTGTCCATAGTTACAGTGAAATATATCACATTTTTGAAGAAATCATAATTCAATGTCATTGATCTAACACTATTTGGCTGTTTTACAAGTAACAGCATACTATAGTTGCAACTAAAACCAACCATATCTCTAAAACATGAACAAAATATCTAAATGCATCTGTAGATCAAGAAAGCACACTACCCACCACATTGTTTCAATGCTTTGAGCAAAATAGGTATATGATAGGAATACCTCACCTAACCCTGGAAGGGGAAAAAGCAAAGACCAGATTGTCCCTTCCACCTCTGCTGGCTGTGGACAAGAAAGCCAACCTCATTCCTGTTGGGGCCACACAGTAAAAAGGAGCGTCACATCTTTGACAGCATGAGTTCCCCAGCAGGCCAACTTCTGTGGATGTCTTGTCAAACCACTGGAGACTGCCCATACGTTGCTGCTCAACTATGGTGGCATTCCATGAACAGTGCAATACAGTCAAATCAACCGTACAGATACATTCTTTTTGTCATACGGATCACATCATATAAACACTCAACCAGCATAAAATAGAAAATACTCTGTGCACAGTACAGTCAGTTTTTTTCTGGTTTCCATCTGGCTTTTTACTTTGCCTTGCAGGAGACAGAACAGCTGCTCTGGAAGCAAGCAGAACCCAACAGCTGACCATTCCTACCAAGTAAATGCATGAGCAGCCATCAGGTGAGAGATGCTGCTTCCATGGTAATGCAAACAGCAAGAGAAATAGCTGGTAAATCCCCAAACTGGAATCCAGCCCCAATACTGCGAAAGGTAAACCATCCTTTTTCAACCCTCTCCCCCCTTAAAGAAAAGCAAAGAAAAACTCTTAAATCAGTATAAACTGAAGACATTTACAGAAAACTTTATCGCTTTACACTTAAGCATGTGACTACAAATCCATAAACTAATATAACATGTACAGTCAGGGAGAAATACAGAACTTGCCCTTCCCTTACTGCCTTCTCTGTATCCTGTTTGAGGATAAACAGCTTACTTCAGAGACTGGACTCCTCTGAAGCTGAGGCAAGACAAGGAATAAAATTGAAGACATTACCACCGACCAGTAGCTGTAGCAATTCTATTATTTCATTTCAGCAAAGATAGAGAACAGAATATTAGAAAAAAAATGCACAGTGGTTCTTCAGGCATTCTGCTGCACAGCTACTAGTTCTTGGTTGACTAAATCACCTGGCTTACAGGGTTTGCTACTAAGTAAATTTGGTGTAGTCTGGAACTTAAAATTAGTATTGCTCATAGTACAACTTCTAAAACCCAAATGATTTGGACTACTTTATGACTATGAAAGATCCCTGTGCTTTGAGAGTCTTCAAGCTTTTACAAAGTTGAGAAAGGGCTATTCAAGTTAAGAATTTAGGCACAGATGGGAGAAGAGATTCACCTTAGATAGCCAACAGGTATGCTGTAAAGCTGGGAACAACTCCAGTCAGTTAATTCCAGACTAATTCTGAATTCAGTGCTTAAGATATAAAGGTCAGATAAATTTTAAAAAAGGCAAGGCCAGAAAACTACAGAAAGTTGCTCCAAGTAACTTAATCTCAAATGAAACATTATTACAAAGGGATTTTACAGCATCTTAAGATGGTACAAAGGGCCTCGTATAACAAAATCTTGCTTGCTATATACAACATCATCCCTTTGAATTAACAAACATGAATATCAACTTGTGTTGTATGTGACATTGTGCAATGGCTCCCACCATGGTTATGATCTAGCAGTTAAAAAGCAAAGTTAAGTAAAATGGACTTTGGTTCTAAACCTCTGTCATTGGCTCAATAACATGACACTCTGGCCAGTTCATTTAACTGACTTGTATCTCATATCCCCAGCTTACAAAAGAAAGCTGATAAAGGTTGAGGGCACTGGAGTGTTTCGATAGAACTCGACATAAATACAGTTTTCATATATGTCACTAGCCTGCCCATGAACACAAAGGCCCAACTGAACTCACTGGTGGCAACAGTTCTATGAAATGTATTCATAATGTCTGTATTAGTTGTTCGTATCTTCCCAATATTCAACAATCTTAGGGTTTTTAAGCTACAGTTGTACATCTGCACGTGCATACCTTCTAGAATAGTCACCAATGAAAAGCAGTTCTAAAACCAGCCCTCCACACCAACTGCTGCTTTCCTACTCCTGTCTCCTACCCTGCTATGCAATTATGAAACAAAAAACTCATGTGTCAAATTCCGTATACAAAACAAACCTGATTAAAGCATGCAGAGAAGTTTCATCAGAATTTCCTCCTGCCCTATTATAAGCTTAGGACAACAAAACATATTAAAGATTTTTTTCAGAAAGAGCTGGACTGCAGTTCAAAAGCACCTAAATGACTTTGACGATTCAGTACAAGTACAGAGAGTGAAATGTTAATGGCAGAGTCAAAGAAATGTTATCTCCAGATTTCTTCTCAGTGTGGCATGACAGACACTGCTCAAAAATGCAGTAAGGTCACAGCTCAATAACTGCACACAGGTGCTGGAGACCACAATGACCATTATGTGATTATATATATAGGCGGAAACTTTTGGTGCACATCATTTGCCATGAAATACTATTAGAAGAGTGAGGGATCAATCAGCTGGACAGGAGTTTGCCAACAGCCTGTTCTGCTGCAATACTTGTTGTTCTGTATAAATTTCTGTTGTGTAAATAATGCTGTAGCTTTTACCGTACACTAGGACAGTGTCAGCAAAAAGATGACCCGAGATAACAAGAAAGTGAGACAGTGCAGCATTGTAGAAGTCTCCCTCTGACCAAAGCATCCCATAATAATAGAGAGTTCAACAGTCAATATTTTCACAGTGTGGGATCTGTGAGTGGGAAAAGAAAGTTACAGCACTGAAAAGTTTTCGTTTCTCTTTCTCCCCTCCACCCTGATCCCAAAACTGTAAGGACAGCTGCTTTATGAAACTTCTCTCAGACTCTGACCTCTTCTCCAGCTGCAGATAGTTTGCTTTGTTGTATGTTTTTGGATAATTTCCAAAAATTTCATCAAAATGAAACAGAGGAACATACCAGTACTTACAGTTACGATACTTGTCACAATTAGCATTTTGCACAAATAAAAACTGCAGAAACATCACATTTTTCAGAAAAAAAACCCCTACTGCTGCAAATCTGAATTACAGATGCTTACCACCAGCACCACTATCACATCACTTATTCTTTACCCAGAAAAAATCCTGTAGCTCTGACAGCAGCCACATTGACAGTCCTTAATTACCCGAGTCAACATTTTGTCAGAGAAGTATATAACGTGCAGTATGAGAAATATTTTCTCACCTCTGCACCCTGGCTTACTAAATCCTAGGAGTACTCATATTTATTCCTAGACACCAGTGAGACGTTTTTCATAATACACATGTATCAATAAAATGCCATCTCAGAAGGTTTCTCCAAAGTCATGTTATTACATGTCCAGGTATGCTAAAAATGGATTTAGGCTCTGAAACTACTAGCCCACTGCTGGGTGCCTATAAAGCCCCCAGTATGCGAGTCTGCAATAAAGGAGGGAAAAAAGCCCCCTTGCCTTCACTTTGTCAAAGTGAAATAGGGCCTCAATGAGGATAGGAAAATCAAGTCCGAAAATAAAATTTATTTGGCTGAAACCTTTGTTACCTCATTTCCTCAGATCTTTCCTCAGATTTAGTAATTACACTACTCATAGTTTTTCTCCCTTGCCTTGTTTTTCCATTCTTCCTCTGCACCCACTCAAAACATAGTAAGTAGCAAAATATCTTCCTAACTTAGAATCTTACTTACGGTCAATTAGACAAAAAGATAAAGTAGACTGTAGTTTCCACATGAAAGGTAGAAAGCCGAAGAACTAGAGATGAATCTCCTGAAAGCCTGCAATAATTACTGTCTATGTTATAATTTCAGTCAGAAATACAGGAAGAGGACATATGTAGTATTTGCTCTGCTAGAAGTAGTAAATACTACATCAAAACCTTACAGAAAATTCAGGTCTCCTCTAAAGTCAAAGCCCTGATCTGATATTAAACTGAGGTACTGATATTTGAAGCAAACTTACAATTAGGACTCCTTCTGAGTGCCACTCTATTGAGATATTCCTCTTTTCACCCTATCACAACAGGTATTTGAAACTGCTTGATGCAAAAGATCAGATATGTTTTTCATTGAAGCAGCAAAACAATAGAAAAAAAAGGCTCTTACTGATATCATAGCAGAAAAAACAGGAAAGATTTTTCTTATACCAGTTTTGCTTTGTTTCACAGGTAGGGGACACCAATCCACCCCTCAAAAAAAACCAAAAAACAAAACAAAACCCAAAAAACACTTCCACAAAAAACACCAGGGATATGACTTCATGGGCACAAAAGGATAACTTTAGTCATGTAAACTCAGTGACATTCAACAAACCAAAAAGCTTGTCTCACCTCTTTTTAATCTGAACTTTGATTTTGGGTAATGCATTACTCAGTGAGCATGAAACTTAACGCTTACCTGCTGAGTTGCAGAAGTTTCAAAAGAAACCAGTAAGTTCAATTCACATGAAACCTCTAACTCTCCATACAAAGCTGCATCTAAAGAAGCATTTATTATCAAGTACTTCAAGCTTGTTGGCTATTGATTGGCTCAAATAAAGTGTAAGAAAAGCTACAAAAACATAAGACAGACATACCGTAACACTATCTAGCTGATGATGGCAATTAAAGTAACCATGAAGTTTTCTGTTTGTCTTTTTTTTTTTTTTTTTTTTTTGGGGGGGGGGGAAATGGTGTTGAAAATATTTTCTGACTCATTCCTTAAAAAGACCCTCTCCCCAACTTTCCCCCCTAACAAAAGCCTGAAGCATGCCTTAATTTATACACCTTTTGGGTGGACAACAGCCTGCAGGGAGAATGCAGCTGAAACAGCATGTGGTAAATCTATTTATTCCTTAGTTTTCTATAGCATTCCTGACTGAAAAGCTTACATTATATTAGTGTTACATACCACCAGTTAGTCTAAATAAAACATATGCATTTATATTTTTCATTGATCCTGTCACTTCAAAGGCAGCTTTCCTCCCTTTCTTTAAGAAAACAGCAGGAGAGGGGAAAACCCACAATCAAACCTGCCTGGGAATGTGAATTAATGAGACCCTCTATTTAAAAATTCAGCTTGACTTGAAGCAACAAGAAAATAGCTGTTCTGCAGTTCTTGTTTGTCTTCCCAGTGGACAATGAAAAATGATTCATAAATTATTTGGAGTTGCTATTTTTGCAGCTTTGTAGCAGTGCTACGCAACATGGAAGTACTACTATGTTTTGATGACAACATGCTATGCGCTACCATGAAAATATGTATTTTGTAACAGCCTGAGCATCTGATTAATGCTTACAAGGTCACAAGCAGTGTTATCATAAAAACATTAATTTTGGATGGGCAGCTGTTCATAAGCATCACACACCCTGACAGATCCAAATAGGACAAAACCAAACAGGTAAAATCTGCTTCTATCTCAGTTTGGATTCCTAAGAAAGCAGCTTTGACCACCTAAACATTAAACATGGAAACTGCTAGCAAAAGCGTCATGCTACAAACCCGCAAGGAGCATTTCCTTGTAGACTGGAAAAAAAACCCCCAAACCCAAAAAACTAACACCACTGTTGCAGGAGACACATTTAGAATACTAGTCAAGAACTTACCTGCTACCTAACCTAAAAGCCACATTATGCAAAAAGCTTCAACCATGCATTTCCCCTTTTTATACAGGGAGATTGCCTGTTACATATGACAGGAAGGATCAGCTTGATGCCTTCAGCAACAAGTATTTGATACCTTATCCAGCATATCATTGATGAGGACAAGTCAACATCACTTAAATATAGCAGTTCGAGTTATGAACAATTATAACTAAGGTGCTCAAGTTACAAGATGTATTTTCATAATGGAAACATTTACTAAAAGATGGTGATGGTATGTTTTAAAGCTCCTGGTCAAATGGAAAAAAAAACCTAAAACAAAGTATTCCATAAACTGATGAAGTTAGTTAATGCTACACCTAGATAAAATTTTTGATCTACAGCGTTGAAATTATCTTTTTAATCGCAAAAAAAGTCCTAACCGATATTTACCATCTGATGTCTTCTGTAACTCTGCTTTCAAATGTACAATTTCTTTCTTTAGTTTTTCATCGGTTGCTTCTGCTGACTCTTTCTTTTTACCGCTCCCTTTTTCATTCAAGGCCTATTAAAAAAACCCCACAGTTACTACAGTTAGTTTTGGTTTAATTAGCCTAAGATATTAATACCAAAAAAACAGAGAATGTCAGCTTTGATCTTGAGAAGTGACAGGTTTTATCAAACGCCTACAGAACAGGCAGGTACTCAGTCATCCTAGAAAAACAAAAAAAGAAAAAACTGGAAAAAATATGCTCCATGTTTTAAGTTGATATGAAGTGTTGTAATAGTATGTAGTCTCCTGCATAAGAGTACATGATATCTCTGAATCAAGCCCACAACTTCTGTTCAGGCTATAAATGGCTTTTTGAAAAGACATACACTGGGACTGCAAGTGACAGGACCCCATCATGTTTATGTATAACTTGTTCTAATAATTAAACCATCCGTATTTAAACTGTGCAATATATCATTAGAAGTCTCTCCTTGCAGGTTTATAGCTACTTCTTTAATCTTTAGAATACTTTGATACCCAGATTAGATATCCACTGAAATTCAAGTAAAACTAAGAAAGCATTCAAGATCAGCCCTGTAAATACTAGATACAAGACCAGTGTGCTTACTGTACTCTGAAAACACTGGTACTATTTTACTTACTATGCATGCTCTTATCTTTAAGACAATTACTATTTGATGACTTAAAAGTATCATTTATTAAGGATTAGACCCCCATACTTAGACTCTCTGCTCCTACAGCTTCTACTTGCCCACCAAACATCATCCCTGTTATGGAAAAAGCAAAGACAGTGGTAAATATTTAGAAGGAAGAAGAAAAGCAGAACAACTGAGATGAACACCTGTTAGGTGAACTCATGATATCAAAGAGAGATTATAAGGCATCGATGAGGGCAGAAGGGAAAGATTACTTCAGGCAAAAAAAAAAAAGAACAAAACCTGTTGATAAAACTTGGGAAACAATCCAAAGAAAAGAGCTGAAGAGAATTTCCCAGATGCAATTTAACCCAAGAGCAGAGATTGCATTAGACTGCTGGTAACAAATCTGTAGTCAATTTGTCATGAAATAAAGCTACAGGGGCTTCACACTGACTCCTTTACTTCTGTTCTCATCTCTTTCTACTAATACACAAAAAGCTATTTCTATTAACTTTTATCTTAAGTCCTGTGCTCCATGTAACTACTGAATAGGGACCAGCGCAGACCTCACACTCTAGGACAAATACACAGTATTTACACTAACAATTATAAACGTTGTCCTAAATGCAATTGCTCTCACCTCTCTCTGGTGGTAGAGTGAACATTTGTAAAGAAAGAAATGCAGGGGCCAAGCCATGGAGGACCCTAAGCCATACTATCTCTATAATGTTATAATAAACTAATTCTGAACACTTTGCATCTTGAACAAGGTGGAGATCTACCTGCAGCATGCTGGCTGGACCTGTGGCTACCGTATTTTTAAAAAAAACACGTAATCAAAACCAAATAGAAACAAAGACAGGAAGGCTACAGTTCTAGTTTCTGGCTATCAATTACAAGCAGCTAAGAGAACGTGTCACTAGGGAAACACACACCTAAGAATGAAGGCAGCATAAAAAGAGGACTTTCAGCTGAATCCCAACAGGACAGAGAAAATGCATACCAGGATGCAGTAGTGACAGATTCCACGGCTGAGGCTGGGAGTCCATAACATTTTGGCAAAATACCAAATTCCAAAAATTCAGAATCATTGCATATTTTGAGGAATACCTAAAACACACTCCACTGACGCTTATTTTAAAATCTCTCTCTCAAACAACAGATTCTTTTGCATGCCTTTTAGTACTTTTTACCCAGAGTCTGTTCTTACCATCTGAAGATTTATTATTACGGTGCTAGTAACCACAAACACTGCTCCAAAGAGAATGGAAGAAAACCTGGACATACCTGCAGTAAATTTTGTTTTGACAATATGCTGTAGTGAAGAGTCCTGTAAACATCTTCACACACTGGGTATCTGCACTTTGGCTTATGGTTCAACCGCTTCCAACAGAATTTGAACTAACCAATGACAAGAAAAGACTTCTTTGCCAATTTCCCTTCCCTCATCCAACTGTACACTGAACCACAGAAAAATGATAGCTTAATTTTCTCCATTCTTCTCATAAAAATAATATGTCTTTGGTCCACTGGTGGGTCTATTTTTCTTTAAGTAAGATATTTTCAGTAATATCCTCATGAACATTACGTCAGTTCCTTACTGGGACAGGGAAAGTCTAGCTAGGTAGTTGGCTGACCCACCATAAAAATAAATAAATACAAAGACCAATTTTATTAGTTAGAAAAGACACTTCAGGACTGGAGCAAGTTCTGTTTATAAGAAATGGTCAGCAGCAGAGCCGTTGTACTGGAGGCTTCTCCATACTGGACTGCAATAGCCTTGACATAAACAGCCAACTGTTTAGGGTAAGAAAGATTAAGATTAGCGCCTCCCTCTATTTTGCTAAGATTAAATTCAAAGAAATATTTTAAGTAAATGTTAGTATTTTGATGAGTTTCAAACTGGAAAGACAGAACTTCCTTCATTTATTTGAATTAGTTTTCTTTCTTAATAAGATGCTACTGAAATTTTTATTCAGTATTCTGAATTACAAATTGTAAGGAAATTGTTCTTACCTTTTCCTCACTGAAAAAAACAGCCCCAAAACATTTGGTATCAAGAAGTTTTAAAACCCACACCAGTTTTATACTAACTACCTGCTGTTTAATAAAATAACTGAAAAGGTTATAAGATACCTGCTGCAGCATTTCATTCTCAGTTATATATTTTTTGGCTGCTTCAGTAGTGTTGTTTACTTGCAATTCCAGAGCTGCTTGAGTTGCCATCCCTTTTGCCAACTGAGTAAGAAGGGTAACAGTACGTCTCAATACACTGGTGAAGAAACACAGTGAAGAGCACAATAATCCACAGCACAAATTAAAAAAACAAAACAAAACAGCAACACAAAACCCTTTTCTCTAGCTTCATATTAGATGTGAAACAAAAACACAAAGGACTGTTTAAGCACTTAAAGGGAAACAACCAGGCTCACCAATGACAAATAACAATGACATAATATACTAAGAAGTTGAAAAGATTTTCATCCATCAAAAATCTGAGCCCCAGCTCTGATTTTTACCTCTGCAGAAGAAAAATTCACAACCATTAAAGGGCCAGAGACCTGCTTTGCTTAAAGGTTGAAATACACTTAAATGACTTAGTGCTTTAAGTACAATAGATCAAGATGGGCAAGACCCAAGTAACAGTGTTATGGTAATAAGTATGATATAAAAAACTTTATTAAAGGCCTGACTAGGATAAAATTAACAATATGAACCTATTAATCCTCAGACTACTCTGTTGATACTGTATAGATCAGAATATACACGAAAGTTAGCACTCATATGGCACCTCAAATCCAAGCTTTGCAAATACCTTCCTTAGTCTGAACTTATGATTGCCTCTTTGCATCACTATTTTCATACATTATCTTGGAGTCTTTCACAATGATAATGTTGCTGAATCAAGGAAAGGCCAAGACAACAATGAATTAAATTAATTCCTATAATATATCTGCTCTTCAAAGGAAATTTGAAAATCCAAGTAATTGTCCTTTTCATAATTGAAAGAGCATTAACAGAAACTGTTAACTTCCCAGCTAAGCTAAAAAGCCACCCTACCTGCTTTTTATTGAAAGCTCATTTTCACACTTTTTTGGTTTTGATAAAAAAAAAAAAAAAAAAAGCTAGGGTCCCCATGCCCATATTCTTCCAAGGGGGAGTGTGTTTTATTACTGCTTATTAACTTACATCGGAAGAAACACAGATTAGAGAACAGGAGTCAACAAGACATCACTAATAAAATAGAGTCATAGAATCAATAGAATCATAGAATCATGTATTTTGGAACGAGTGCCACAGGTCATCCAGTCCAGTTTTCTGCCCAAAGCAGGGCCAGGTAGAGCAAGCTGCTCAGGGGCTTGTTCAGTTGCGTTCCCACCATCTCCACCGACGCATATTCCAGTCTCTCAGGGTCCCTGTTCCAGTGTTTGACCACGCTTGTGGTACAAAGTATTTTTCTTCTATCAAGTCAGAATTTCCCAGGTTCCAACTTGGGACTGTTGCCTCTTTTCCTTTCACTGTGGATCCCTGAGAAGAGTTGGCTCCATCTTCTCTACAATCTCTCACTAGGTAGCTGTATAAAGCAGTAAGATTCCCTCCCTTTACCTTTTCTTCTTAAAGTAGAAGCCTGGCTCCCTCCCTCTCTCCTCATACTTGATGTGCTCCAGTCCCCAAACCTTCTGATGCCCCTCTGCATTCGTCACTCCAGTATGTCAATATCTACCTTGTATTGGAGAGTCAAAGTTAGACACAGCCTGCAGATGCAGTCTGACAAGTGCCAAATAGAGGGGAAACACTGGCTGGCTACACTCTTGCTATTACAGCCCAATACACGATTGGCCTTCTTTGCTGCAAGACTGCATTGCTGTCTCATGCTCAACTTGCTGTCCACCAGGCCCTCCACGTCCTTTTCTACAAAGCTGCTTTCTACACAGCCAGTCAGTCCCCAGTCTGTACTGCTGTACGGGGTTATTCTATCAGATGTAGGGCTTTGCATTTGCCTTTGTTGAACTTCATAAGTTTTTTTTCAGAGCATCTCTCCAGTCTGTCCAGCTTCCTCTGAATAGCAGCCCCACCCTCCAGGACACTGACTCCTCTCTCCAATTTGGTATAGTCTGCAAACTTGCTGAGAGCACACTCCATCCCATCATCCAGGTTGTTAATAAAGACATTAAGCAGCACTGGCCCCAGTGTCAATCCCCAAGGGATGCCAGCTGGACTTTGCATCACTAATTACTATCCTTGAAGCACAAAGGTCCAGGCAATTTTCCGCCCACTTCATTGTCCACTTCTCCCGTGAGTATCTCTCCACAATTTGGCTATCAGAATACTATAAGGAACTATGTCAAAGACCTTACTGAAGTCAAGGCACGCAACATCCACTGCTTTCCCCTTATCCACACAGCCAGTGAACTCATTGCAAAAGGCAATAGGATTGATCAGACATGATCTGTCCTCAGTAAAACTGTGCTGGCTGTTCCCCATCACTTTGTCCTTCATGTCCCTAGAAACAGCTTTGAGGAAGATTTGCTCCATCACCTTTCCAGGGACTGAGGTGAGGCTGACTGGCCTGTAGTTCCCTGCATCCTCCTTGTCTCTCTTGAAGGAGGGTGTGACATTTACCTTTTTCCAATCATCAGGAACCTCCCCCAATCACCATGATCTTTCAAAGATGATAGAGCATGGTCCTGCAATGACACTGGCCAGCTCTCTCCACATGCTAGGATGCATCCCATCTGGTCCCACGGAGTTGCGTACATCCAATTTGTTCAAGCGGTCCCTAGCTGTATCTTTCTCTACTGTGGGTTATGTTCCATTCCCACAGTCTCTCCTAGAAGGCTCAGAGAATTGGGAGGCCAGATGGCAGACCTTGTGAAAACCAAGGCAAGGCTGGTACTGAGATACTCAATGCCTCAGCCTTTTCCATATCCTTTATCATTTGGTCCCCTGCCCCACAGAGTGGGCCCACATTTTCATTAGCCTTCCTTTTATTCTCAGCCCTTCTCACTGTTCTTCACATTCCTCTCTGGTTCCAGCTTTAGCTGAGCTTCGTCTTCCTACCACTATCCCTGCATGATGCAGCAATATCTCTGTATTCTTCCTGGGTGGTCCATCCTCATTTTTGCCTTTTGTGTACTTCTTTTTTGTGTCTTAGCCCAGTTAGTAGATCTCTGTTCATCCATGCTGGCCTTCTGCTTGACTTCCTCCACACTGGAATGGAGTATTCCTGTGCTCCGAGGAAGTCATCCTTGAAAATCAATCAGCCCTCCTGGGCTTTTACCTTCCATGGCAGTCTCCCATTGGATCCTGCTGAGGAGACACCCAAATAAGCTGAAACCTGCACTCCTGAAATCCAGGGTTGCAATTCTACTAGTTTTCTTTTTTCAGCTCTTTCAGAGTTTTAAACTCTGCAATCTCATGTTTACTGCAGCCATAGCTGCCCTCGACCTTCACATCTTCAACCAATTTTTCATTGTTTGTGAGCGATAGACTTAGCAAAGCATCTCCCCTAGTTGGGTGATCAATCACCTGGGTTAAGAAATTGTCTTCAACACATTGCAGAAATCTCCTGGATTGCTTGCACCCAGACCTATTGCCCTTCCAGCAGACAGCGGGGTGGTTGAAGTCTTCTTCTCCCTGAGTACCAAAGCCTGCAATCATGAGACTGCTTCCAGCTGTTTAAAGAATGCCAGATCAAGAAGAGGAAGTAGATGAAACAGTCTATAACAGGCACCTACCACAACACTACCTGTGTAGGCCTGTCCTCTGTTCCATACCCATAAGCTTTTGAGTGGGTTGTTGCCAGTTCCAAAGCAAAGCCCCATGCATTCCTGCCACTCCTTTGCAAAATGCTATCCATCCTCCTCTCCTTCCCTGCCTGTCCTTCCTGAAAAGCCTGTATCCATACATTGCAGCACTCCAGTCATACAAGCTATTCCATAACGTTTTTGTAATACCAATGAGGCCATGGCTCTGCAACTGTGCACAAGCTTCTAACTCCTCCTGCTTGATTCGCATGCTGTATGAACTTGTGTTCAAGAACTTAATATGGGTCCCCAGTTGTGCTGCTTTCACAAGCATAGTATGAAAGTCTTCCCCATCCTATTTTCCTCCAGATGATTCCCATCTCTTCCCCACGCCTTCACTTCCCTTCACAGCATGACAACCCTTCCCTGATATACTGAGTTTAAAGTCCTCTTCACCCACAGACTGTTGTCAAAGATACTCTTGCCCCACAGGACACAATCTTGTCCCTGTACAGCAGTCCTTGTTCCTAAAGAGGGTCCCATGATCATAGAAACCATAAAAGCCCTGCCAGCAAAACCAGCCATGCAGCCAGATATTGACCTGCTGGATGCATCCACCCCTACTTCAGCCTTTTCCCCTCACAAGGATTGACCTGAACAGCACCTGGGTCCACACACCCTTCATCTTTGTTCCCATAGATTTGTGGTCACTTTTGATATGCCAAGGTGCTCACAAGGATGAGCAGCAAGGGGTAACAGAGGACCAGACAAGCTTCAGCAGTCTTGCCACATCTCCCGCGATATCAAGTCACGTTAACAGATGGGTGCCTCTGTTCCCCGGGGGGGACAGTCTCTGGTAACTATGATCCTCCTTTTCCTCTCTGTGTGAACACTTGGTGGAGACTCAGCTGGCTCTGATACTTCTACTGAGAGGCAGTCATCTCCCTCACCTGTTCCCAGGGCACTGTACATATTCTGCAATTGCAGAACCACAGGTCGAAAAGGAGCTTTGTTGTATCGCCAGATGTGACAAGCTTCCACCCTACCCCATCTTGGGAGTTTCCATCCACCACTTCTTTGAGAGTCTTCAATTAGCCTCTGTGCTGAAACTAACCAAAACTGACCCGAAGAGTCAGCCAGAGGCATCCAAATATCTACTCGTACCTACACGTAGCCTTAACTTGGTTGGGTAGTAGTATACTGACAAGTCAACCCAAGGACCATGCTTCTCTCCCCCTTCCCTCCGACAGATGCAATGCTAGTTTAATGGGTAAACAAAATAACTCTACAAAGTACAGCCCTCTGATCTAGTCACTACTGTAGGAGCAGCTATTTTTTATAAATTTCACTGAAAGGCCAGTAGCTCAAAAAAGGCCTTAAGCAAACCTCTTCAAGAGCAGAAGAACTTATTTCCACAGTTAAACCCATTAGGGCCACCTGACAAGTCTTCTTCCTTAAGAGCTGAGGGTGAGAGTAAAGTCCTGGGTGACCAGCTTCTAATTCTAGTGAAGGACATAATCCAACTGTTCCTCTGTTGGAGCAGAGACCATGAACATATTTACCCATATTTACTTAGCCTTTCCACAGCAAGACAAAGAACATGATGCATTCCTACCACCATTGTGCAAGACTTTAGCCTTGTTTTCTCCAGAATTTTCCTGCTGAAGTTTTGTATGAACTTTTCCCTGACACATATTTGTGTACAATGCTCCTCATGAACTTCTCCTGGTAACAGTCAGCTAGAATGGCAATACATCAGTCCAAATGGAAGAAGTTTGTCAGAAGTCTCTGCAATTCCAGGCATTTTCTTATTCCCCGTTCCTCTTGTACATCTAGGGAATGTCATGCAACTCACTGGAAGAGCTACAGAAACGGGCCAGCATTCTTTGCTCAGTATCACCATAAAATATAGAAGCAGGAAATCTTCTGACCAATACTCCCATTCCTATTTATTCACATTATTTGTCCAATTAGTTTAGGTACTCCCTGCTCAGCTGAGAAGATTTGCAGGTAGTCTTGGCTGCTACTGGCTGATATAAAATGGTCCTTTCTGTTATCCTGTGTTATTAGCTGTATTTAAAACATCCCAAAAGCAATACCAAATTTAAGAGTATAATCTCACAGTAGGCCAGCTGTCATAAAGTGCTTGATCTGAAATAATATGAAACCTTCCTTGGAAGCTGAAACATTATCCCACAGATCCTAACTTTGAGCTTTAGATTAAATGGTCAAAGTCAGACTCAAGCTTGTGTCTTAACACAGTAGGACGCAATAATACCAGCTTGCAACATATTAGGATTATTTTAACAATGTTTTAGTTTGGGGGCTTTTTTTACTCCAATTTTCTTTGTTTAAAAAGAAGACATAGGGAATAAGTTTAAGGAAGGAAATAAGTATTCCCTGAAGAAACTTCTCCTTCAAAATAAATGTTTTCTCAAACATTCAAAATGTTTCTTTCCATGTGTTGTTCACATATCCTTCCAATCTTCAAACATTTGTAAGGTATTATTTTCCCTGATCTCATTTGCCTCATAGCATAGCCAATCTGCTTAATTCCTTTAATCTCTTGAAATCAGCCTTCTGATCTTTCTTCTAGTTGGGTTACTTTGTGCAATAGTTTTGTAAGAATCGCACTATGAAGAAATTAGAGAAGTGTTATACTTACAGCCAAAGAAATAAGGAAAAACCTGAGAGATAAAGGTTTCTTTGTGATCGGAAGAGTTTCATCTGAATATGATCAAAGGCATTGGTATTGACATTTACAGCCTTTTCACTCACATGAGCAGCTGAGTACTTCTTAACTTCTCTAATAGCATCTGTAAATAAAAACACATTGTTTTTATCCACATTTTTTGTTTCACATGTATGATAAACCAGTTATAATACTAGAAATATGTATTTGGGCTTTCTGCCCAGCAAATAGGCATAGCACAAGTAGTGGCATCATTTATGTTATCCATAAACTTTAATGATAAGCCTTGATAAAGCACTGAAGCAATAACACAGTTCTGGAGTTATGCCCAATCATTGCCCAAAACCTGTTTAAACAGTTATTTCCAATGCTTTCACGCAGTCATCAGGAATCAGGCCAAAGCAACACATTCTACAAATGTTACCAGAGACCCTACAGACAGTGTCAAAAAGTCACTGCTGTCAATCTGAACTAAAACCCAGCCCAGTGGACAAACAGTAAGAAGATGGAAGGAGAAGGGAAAAAGGAGAGACTGCTTCAGAAGTATTTGCCTCATATGGATTTTTTTTTTTTTTAAGCTAAGCATGTGTTTTAGTAATGACAGAAGCAGCATCTATTTTACACTTGAATTGCAGAGAAAAAAACTCTACTGCTTTCAATAACAGCCATCAAAATAGGAAGACTGCAGTAACACAGTGCTGAACATAAACAGAACCAATGGACTAAGCTACACCTTAGCTAACCTTCATCTGCCCCACTATATACTCTTGAAAGGAGCATAGAAACAAGAACTGATCCAGTAAGAGTTCATATTACAATCTATAAACTTAAGGCCAGCATACAGGCTAATACAACACCTAAAATCTCCTCCTGCACATCCACAAAAATATACTTTTCATGTCCCACCTTTATGCCTGCAACATTAAATTGCTGCTGCTTTTTCCTAGCAGACAAAAATCAACTTTACAGACAAACATGAGTAAGTAACATCAATTATGACTGTCTCTTTTACATGTTCATAAGTTATTAAAATATATTATATATATAAAATATATATAAAGTATAATATATATATTTTTTTGAAGTGAAACTTCAAACAATACAATGAAGACTAAGATCAAACAAAATTCCATACTCCTCTGCTATGGAAAGATTCCAGTCCTGCATTAATTTATCATCTTATGCTATGGCAACACTGCTTTACTTTACCCAAGTCTGCCTTTCCTTGAACATCAATGACTATCACCAACTCAAAAAGCAAACTTTGGTCAAAGTTTCTGACTGAAGTTCAAAGAGAGTAACTGAAATCCACCACTTTTCAATCTTAAGCCATTTACTGCAAGATCTACTGCTAAAGGATCTTCTAAAATAAACAGATGCTCATGAACATGTGATAAAAATGCTTATTTGCATTTCTAGTATTTTGTTTATTATTAGGAATACAGTCTTGCAGTCTACTGTGACCTTGTCATGCATGCAGCGCACTTCTCTCAGCACAGACAATAAAACCATACATTTTTTCTTTGTATTTAAATCAACTTGGAATTACATAGCATTTTCATTGTAAAGCACTGTAAACACTTCTCTCCTATCCATGTTGGTAAACTATTTCTATCACTGAAATACAGAAGATACTTAACAATACACAAACCATGCAAAGCAGCCAGGACAGACATTAAATGAATTCTGTCAGGCAGAAGGTCATCATTCAAGCTCAAATTTCACTAGAGCTTTACTCCTGCTTTATAGATCTCAGGATCTACTCACAACAAATGTAGCCAACAGCTGATTTGTATCTGTGCTGAGTAAGAGTACAAACAGCTTTAGGATATTTTTCTCATGCATTATTTTGACAGCAACTGAGAGAAAGAGTGCCATCTACTGCAGGCTGAGCAGCTCAGCCAAACACTGGTATCAGATCTTTCAAGTTCATTTTGCTTGTGCAAGAAAGTGAAACCAAGTAGCAGCCTAGATGCAGTTCCATTTTTCCCCCTCATTCACTGCTATATTACTACTGCATTTGGATTCCCAGCATTCACACAAGAACACAGTATAAGCCCTCTCCTCCTCTTCCAATCTGTTGTAGAACTGTTAAACAAATAAATCGTCTCCCATTAGGCTTGAATCCTTCCAATCAATCTACTGTCACAAACCTCATACACCTGCTAAATTTTTCCATTTGTTAAGAAATTATTTAACACTTACCAAGAAACAAGACGATCAATAAAACTATTATTGTAAGGAATGCCTTGTTCCAAAAAATTGCCATTTTGCTCCATAGAGGAATCATAAAAATCTTCTGCCATCTGTAAAATAACACTGTGTTATTCAAAAATAATTAAATACTGCAAGAAGAGCTTAAGCATAGTAATCTCACAGAGGAGAGCCTTGTTATTGATATGAGATCTAAGAAAGCAGTTTTAATTGCAAGAGAATTTGGATTAGGTGTACACAACTTTCACAGCACTTCAGCTCACTTGTCTTTTTTTGTTCATTGCCAGTACAGGCAAAGACAGCTAGTTTGACTTGAAAACATCTCATATAATAGCAGGTATTCTCCAGATGTTTTATTTTAGCTTTCACTTTAGTTAGTATTACTTTATTATCATTGTTCAGTCACTACTACAATACAACGAATTCAGGGATGGGGTAAAGAATGTAAAACCCATTCTGTCATTTTTATTTTCACCCACTTGTTCTCCTTGTTGCCAAATAAAAAAAAGACAACCCCCCTCAATGAATCAAGATAATTTCTACTGTTCTTTTTCTGAAGGCTCATCTTTTATACTGACCAGGTGAGTCGCTTAGTTTTAAAGTAAATGTTCAGATTGTTATTACATTCTAACTTGCAAGTAAAAACAAAAGGACAAGTCTCAGGTTTATATTCTAATGTCAAGGGTTAAAACCTCTTTCAAGAGCATAAATGTGCTGGCTAAGGAAGCAACTTCAGAGAGAAAAAGAGGTCCAAGTGTGGCGAAGAGCACGTCTTCATTTTAACAATCACCTGCCTATTCAATATTACTGCATGGATAGATCCACAAGAATTCTCAAGTTTGCAGCACAAAGGAAGAACACCTGGTATGCTCAGCTGAACTGAAACTCACCAGAGACAACAAACTAGTTAGTCCCTTTTTCTTCTGCAGATTAGAATCAGTGTTACTATGCAAATGAAGTAATACCTATTCATGCCATCAAGATGTAATGCAGGCATACTGGTATCTGATTACTCAGGTAAAATATCCAGTTTTTGTTAGAGTATTTGCACTCTCCAGAGACTGTTAAAATTTGTCATTCAGCAAAGCAGTTTCAAACCTACTAAGAATTTGATTCAAACTATGCTGTAGCATCATCTCCAACTTGTTCTGCACCAGAAAGAATTAAAATATTTTATCGCTGTATGTGCGCTAAGCTTATTTAAATCGTCTAGTATCATCTGAATGCTTCATAGCAGACAGCCATAATCTTTATCCACCAAAAAGCTAACTTTAATCAAGACCAAGTGACAACCCAAAGGAAGTCATATTGACCAACTCTTAGAATGTGTGTTTCTCCAAGTTTCATACTGATCTTCACTTAAAAAGAAGTGATTACCTGAGGTACTACCTTAGGTCAGCTATGCTGCCAAGCTATATTAAGGGTAAAAATAAGGTCTCTTTACTGCAAAATCTTCCTCTGTTACACTGTCATCCTTATTTTTCCTCCAGAAGCATAAACATTCACATATGTTAGTGCTGAATTTCCTTTTGGTGACAGAAGGCACATAAATACAATCCTTCCATATTATAATAGTGGCCAAAACTACGTATATTACATTCCCTTCGCAGTACAGTTCTGTCCTTTGGGGAACTTGCGTTTTTATTTTGTCAACATATGTTTTCTCCAGGAACTTAAAAACTTGCTGGCAAATTTGAAAAGGAGTTCAGAATCCCAGAAGAGTGTAGGCACAAAAGAGGCAAAATATCTGTTTGAAGACTGACAAGTGAGTAAATTGAAACTTTAAAGAACAGCAGGTTCACATCTTATTTTAACTGTGCCTGTTTTACCATTATGACAGAACCAACTTCCAAGCCACCAAGAAGTGTCTGGCAGAACCACTGCCCTTTGGTACTGTCACAACTGCTAAATCTTATCTTTAACCCCACCAGCTTCCTGTGACAGTGTTGTTAACAAGAGAATTGAACATGTCACATAAAGGATAAAGGTATTTCATTCTTTCAGAAACCACTGCTCAAAAGAATAACTGAACACTACAAACCAGACTCACTGAAGCTAGTGCAAAAATCTATCCTTTGTGTATCATTAAAAGCAGTGTGTTTAACATTTGAATAAACTTCTGTAGCGCTGCAGGTTATGAATTTGCCTTTCAGCTTCAAAGACTGGATTCAAAGCCCTATTTATACCATAAGTGAAACTTGCTCTAATACTCTCTACATACCCAGTATACGTCATCAGCCTTCAGACATTTTTGCAGCTAATTTCCTCACACATAAAGCATTATTAATAATCTGCTGATTACAACTGCTGTAATATTTTTCACCTTCTCACATATATAGTTGCTTTTTTGACTAGAAACCAGTAGAAAATAGGAGAACTCAGTAATCTACATTGTAATGTTGAACTCCTCATGAGCTGGCTTGTAAAAATGGAGGTTAAATTAGATTTAAGAACAATTTCAACTTCTCAAGTTGAGGAAAACTAGGTATACTTTGATACTGGCTGTGGAGGATCCAACCAACTTAAAGACTCTTCCACAGGCTTAAGTATGCAATTGCTCACTCTACATGCTGCAAAGTTCTGTTTTGTTCTCTAACGTATTACTACAGTGAAACCTGCATTCTTTATTCTAAATATATCTAAAGTTGCAGAAAGCAAGTATTTAATCCTTTCACACAACTCTGAGACAGTGGCAAATTTTCTGAAAAGTTTTAAGGTTTCATTCCTTTTTTTTTTTTTTTTAATTACTGATGTTCTTCTGGAGAAAACAAAATTCTGTTTCTCTAGCTTCTTGTAGAAAAGCCAGCTTCTCTAGCTTTCCTTATTTATTAAAAAGAAATAAAAATAACATTACTGAAGTTAAACAGCTACTTAGAGGAAACAATCTTAAGACAGTAACGTAAGCCAGGCCTTTGCACACAATGAGCGTAATTAATACATTGTTTGTTACATTTCTTTCCCTTAATAAGGGCATTTATTTGACAAGAATGAATGATTTTTCGTAATGTCTGTATGGTGTTCCAGAACTACTATTAGTATGTTCTTCTTATATATGTTTAAAGATGCCTGCCTTACAGTAGTCCTGAATCTTTTACATCAGGCAGAAGTCTGCCCCCCCTTTTTTTTTTTAAACAAACGCTCACAAATTTCTTACAGCCCTTACAAATACTGCATACAGTTAGCTTTGAATATCAGATATCTGTTCCGCACCCACAATGCCTAGCGCACACCAAACCCCCGGAAAGTTGCTCCGGTGGTTTACTGCGTAAACTCGGTAACCAACTCCTGAGAAGGCCGCGTTGTGCTTTCATTTCTCAGGGAGTTTACATAAGATGCCCTCCTTCATGTGCCCACTCCAGAAATCCCAGAGGGAAGATGGGGAGAAGCCCAGTGCACACTTGGTTCCTACCTCAGAGGAGAAATAAAAGGCAGGCAGAGCACTAGGATTACTGCTATCTCCCCGTACAGGAAGATGGCAACGGCCGTCCACTGAAAAGTCATCTCGGCGGAGGCCTGCGGGGGACAGAGCAGCGCCGGGCATTAACGGCTCCCCCAACGGCCGCCGCCGTTCGCGCCGCCCCGCGCCCTTTCTCGCCGTGCCCCGCAGTTTCACAGGGAAGGATGTTTATAGTAACTCAACCACAACGGCGGGGAGGGGGGTCCCCTGCTGTACTCCTTCCCCTCGGGGCAGGGCCCGTCCCGGGGGGGAGACTCGACAGACGACCGTAAGGGATCCCCGCTCCCCGCCCGCAGCGGCCCCCGCGAGGGGCCGCCGCCGCCGCCGCCACCCCTACCCCCGCCGCCTGCCCC
>NW_020450676.1:160098-179276 GCF_003343035.1 Apteryx rowi | reverse complement strand
ACGGCGGGGCAGGGCGGGGGCCGGGGCCTCGCCTCGCGCGGTGCTTTTATCGGCGGAGGGAGGCTCCCGCCACGTGATCCCCGTGCCTTGGTTTCCCCATTTTGCCGACTATCTTTGTCTTGCCGCCCTTGTAACTCCTTCGCCCATTAATAAGCCGCACCTAATCACCCTTCCCCATTGCTTGCAGCGTTGCCACGTCTGTACCTGCACTTGGTATCTGCAGTACTGAACCTCGATAATCTCGGCCTATATGGTTTTACTGGCACAGGCGGCCTTGCGAGGTTCTGCTCCCCGAATGACCCCAAACTGCTCCCCAGTTACCTGTGAAGTTCGGCTGTTTCTCACATAACCCCCTTCCCTACAGCCTGCGAAACACAGCTGTCCCTCCTGGCACCATCGGCAGCTTCTGCCAGCTTCTTGCTGTTACCTCCTGCCTTCTCCTGTGGCGTCCAGGGGTTTCCACACCCTGCTCAGTCAGCTCAGGCCAAGGCCTGGTCAGCACTTTACTTATTTGCCTGCAGCCCCACTGTTTTGGGAATTCTGTCCCAATTAATTTCCATCAAAATGATGCAGATTATTTAAACCCTGTAAATAGTACCTCTTTGTTACCCTAATCCATGAGGACTGAAATGGGTCAGGAAGTTCTTACATAAGCAGTTTTGAACACAGTTGTTTGCAGCGGCACTCACTCTGAAATTGTTTACTCTGAAATTAAGATTTCCCAGGTCTGTGGCTGGGGGGTTGAGCCAATGTGTTAACCTTTTTCTAGTTGTTGCCAACCAATGTCTGGATGAAAGGTTACATCCCAAATATTGATTGTGCAAAACATATCTGAGAGTAATACCACTAGCCATTTCAATCTGATCTACACAATGGAAACAGTCTGGGTTTTCAGAAATATTTCTAACATGTTTTCATATTTAGTAAGAAGCATAAACAAAACATAACCTCTTAATATGTCTTAGTTATTAAATTTTAGCTATTGGCCTACAGCCATTATACTGTTAAAGCTATTAAAAATGTTTTTTTAAAGACTTTCTCTCCTTTAATTGCACAGCAGTTTCCACTTCTGAGCTGCTTACACAACTCTTGTTAGCACTGTAGATTGCCCACCGAGTAGACCAGCCTCATGCTGCTCGGCCTGTACATGCACATCCCTGCTGCTGCTGAGGCTGAGTCTGCTTTTTCACTGCTGGGACTTGGGAAGATCTCGGGATGACTCCCTCTGTAGGGACTCTTGTGCACTTCCACTGCAACGGCTGCATGTTCCCCGCCACATCTGGTACGAGATCCAAGGTAGCAAAGGAAAAGAAGGAGACCTTTCTGCAAAAGTCTGCGAGACCCCTATTCTGCTGAGTGCATGCTGCCACTCCTGCAAGGGTATTCTTATAGCTGAACTTGGAGAAGACTGGGCTGCTGGTCTAAAGCCTCCTCCTTTGCTGTGGATCACAATGCTTGGTGCCATACAATATAATGACTGGCTGCTTTAGAAAAACTATCAAACCCTGAAACATAACACTTGCAAAAATACCTTTCTCCCCCATCAATAAGGTGGCAAAGTCAAGCTGCAGTTAAAATATGAAATGCTTGAGTGTGTTGTAACAATTAACAGCTGGTTTAAGGACAGAAATCCTATTAATTCTCTACTGAAAGAAAGGCAAAGAAGAAAGTTCAGCCCTGTTCCGTTCTGATTTGTCTTGCCGGACTGCTGTCCAACCATCACGCAACTGCATTTGCCTAACCATCAACCCAAGACAGACGAGAGGCCCAAGAAACAACTCCAGTAGGGAAAAGAGAAAAGGGGATTGTATGTGGTATATGAGGGAGTAGGGGTTACTTCAGTAGGGTGAAAGTTGCAAGGAAGTACAAGCATGGATGAAAATATGGCATATTTTGCAGGGTGCCTTAAAAGAAAGAGCTGTATCAGTTGTGGGAGACATAAGACCCAAAACAAAGCTTTTATATTTTGCTACTTCCACAATAACTTTTTAAAAATTGAAAGTTAGTTAGAAAATGGACAGACTGAACACCTAATGATGTTACAAATAACATACACAAACAAGGAATACATCCAGTGATTTTAGAGCTGAAGGTCTGTATTTTCCCCTATTCAAATGGCTTATAGTGAGAAATATGACATTTTAAAACAACTGAAAGTTAAATAACTCGCTCAAAGGTATATCTTTAGCAATTTATATATATAAACAGTATAGGCTGTTCAGAGTATTACTTCAAGACTCCACTTTTGCAATTTTTTTTGTCAACACAGAAAAGTATGTCCACGCATACAAAATTGACAAGAGCAAGAAGCTACAGTTTCATGCAGAACCATTAACTTCACCTACAGAAAGGGATGATAAACTTCCATTGACTTTTATGATGAATAATTGGGCCAGATCAAGCACTCCCTAATTACTAGCAATATTAACTGCAACCTAGGTCTTATACTTCAGGCAGAAATTGCTATGATTGATATCACACAGGCACAACAACTGCTGCATTCAAAACTGTCAAGAATTTAGTTTCTAAATAGGTCAAGGTACTTCAAGTACTCTAAAATACTACTTCCCCACTATTGAAAAAAAAGTCTTGCATTTGTGTTATTATATTGTGTTATATTTAATAAGTAGCATTCTTCTCTGCTACTTTGTGCTTCATGGGACAGTTACAGCAAATGGTAGTTGATTCCTGATGCAGTAGTTGGAGCAAAGTAAATGATGCATCTGAGAGAGAAGTATTAATGCCATTGTAGTGCTGAAGTCTCACCTGGAAAGCTATGTATAGTTCTGCTCATCCACTGTCAAGGAAAGTTAACAAGCCAGAACAAGTGAAAAACTGGTTGTCTGAGGGAATGGGGAATCTATCACACACACACACAAAAAAAAAAAAAAGAGAGAGAGAGAGAGAGAGAGAGAGAGAGAGAGAGAACGAACACCCCCAAAAACCCCAACCCTGAGATTGTCTTGATTAGCTTAGGACAGCTGTAGTTTCCCCTCTGTAAACACATCAGGGGGTGACCATATTAGGGGGTGACCATATCAGAAGAGTTACATGACTTCACTGTCATAAATAATGAATGAGACTTGATGACTCAGGTCACCCCTTTCAACCCTTTGTTTGTATGATGCCTAAATGGGAGCACATACTGTACTAAAAATGACCAAGAGTATTTTATGCCATTGCATTACAATAATTATGATAATTATGATAAATGATAAAAAGATTTGGATAGCGGCATCAACGGCAAAAAAAGCTCAGACTGTATATAGAACATTTATTAAAAAACAATTACAACTGTATATAAAAGCAAGCAATTTATTTAGAAAATTTAGAACTATTCACTTGTATATTCATAGTTGTAATTAGGAATTCTGACTCTGATACTGCTAAGCAAGTTCTGGTATGAATTTCTGTGTAAACATATAAAGGAAGCAAATGAATTGATTACAAATAATTGCACTGCATAGAAGATGTGTGAAATTTCCCTTGCGGAACAAATACAGCTGGTGTGCAATTTTATTATCTTGTTTTAATTTTCACTATTCCCTCCTATACAAAGATTCAAAGCCAAGTGGTTGTCATGCTTTGATAAGCAGTAGGCCAGCAGGCAGAAAGGAATGCAAGAACCCCACTGAGAAAATCTGTCAGCTTTTCTTTGACCTATAAAGTTCTGTTTTGGTAGGTGAGAGGGATTTAATCTTTTATATAATTATTATACCATAGATAAAACTGTATTTAGTTAGTCTGAACATTCAAGTCTTGGACTCTAGATTCAGCTAGGTCTCTATGTAAAATACAGTACACAACTAAATTTTTGAAAGATGTTCCAGTATAGTCCCTCCAACTTTGTTTTAAGCACAAGTGTAAGACATGTACTTGATTTGAGATTACTGAAAGTATTTATGATACCACTTACCAATAAAATAGGTATCTTCCACTGGACAATGAGTTATGAGTAGGAAACAGAATTTAAACCATCTCTTCATCTTACTCTCTAATTCTTTCTGTCATCTTTTATCTATTCCAGGTTTCTTTCTATGTGAAATCTGGAACTTTGCCAAGTTGTATGTAAAGTTTTAAATTGCAAAAGGAACATTAATTTAAGAAAGGATACTATGCTGGGCTTCAAGGTCTCACTGCCTTTAAACGTTTAAAAAAAAATCTACTCAAAGTACAATTTATGCTAGATAAAGCAAGTATTTCTGTAATTGCTCCCCTTATTCTTTTGGTCTGAAATTGTTGGTGTTATTTATGAGTAGTCCTTCTGATTTTAGGAAGTTAAAGCAGGAAAGGTCCCAAATTTGCAAACATACTGTTGTAAGCAATTGCCTTGTGCAAAAATAAATTCCTGGAGTCTTGTAACAGTCACTCCTCTGTAGAGGAATGCGTTGTAAACAGAATTCCACATTTATGGAATCTGGACTACCTCTTGGGTGGAAAATGCTGATATAAAAATAGTAAAAATATAAAGTATCGGCCTGATCATAATGTTATACAGTATTGAAAATATTTACACAATATATGAATTTAACTAATAAATAGGAGCCCAAGTAAAACTATAACAATGTATCAGCAATTTCAAAATACAAGTTTTCATACAATACTTACATGCATAGTTTAAGTTATCACACACCATAATGATCATTCAGATAATCTAAAACTGATGAGGTACTTGATAAAACATTAAAAACTTTTTTTTCTTGTTTTGAAGTTATCCGTTCCATCATGTACATTAAGTGATGGTGAAAACATGTAAAAGGAGTTCCATGCTCAAGAGCAATGTCAACCCAGTCCTGGATGCACTTCAAAGGTGTCTCTTCGTATCCGGCAAACATAGCTGGATTTGCTAAGAGTCCTCTAGCCACCATTATACCTTCAAACGAGAAATTAAACCACAAAGTTACAATAAAGTTTAAATTTAACATTAAATTTTCCTGTTGATTTTGCATAGCACCTATTATGGCAAACATACAAAGTTGGTGGACTACTAACAGGACAACAACAGAACAGCTGTACAGCTCCATCAGAGAAATCCATTTAACATTCCAAGCCCAAGAGCACCTATGTCATCTGTCAAAAAGTTCAACTTCATGATGTATTGTTCCAGAAATTTTGAAACAATACACAGGACACAGAACAGAAGCCTTTCTTCCCTGCTTTTTAAACAGCAATTCAGTTGTATTTTGTTTTCACTTGCTACACACAAAATGATTTTTAGTGTAACTCAACTGATTAACAGACCTAGAATCATCCTTCCAACAAGAACTCAATGTCTCAGTTATAGGAATCACAGGGCTCTTGGTCTGCAGCAAATCTTTGCTTTCCAGATAAACCAGCATATTGGCAACTCGAATCCTAAATTGTCAGATAAATCCAGCCAAATTTGACTGTTATTTTTCCTGTGACAAAATGATTCAGTTTTACCTGCATTGTAAACAATCTTACAAGATAGGATGATCAAGCATGACAAATTTCTTTCAGTATTGTACATGACAGAAAAAATCCAAAGTTTTGGGATTGTACTTCCTACGTTTTATATTTATGTTTTTGATAGATATCTTAAAACATAAAGATGCCTTATACTTTTGTTATTTAAGGTCAATTGGGTTATGAAAACATCCTTTATTATATTTTCTTTTGTATTGTACTAAACAATATTTCTTGTTTTAGGCAATAGATATTTCTTCCTGCTTTGGCTTTGAGAGGAAAGCCACTGTGGCAGTTCAGTACTATCAGTTTCTGTTGTTGCTCCTAAACACTAATAATACTGGCTACTGTTCTCTGTCCTGGTATTCTCTAAGACCCAAACTCTGTATATCCACACCACTCCTTCAAAACATATATTGAATTTCCATACTGTCCTGAAATCCTAGACATCTACAGGAATCCATTGTGACAGGCACCAAATAACTGCATGGATCCTAAAATTCCTTTTTGCCAAAATTTTACAATTGAAGTGTAAGACAAGTTAGATACATACAGATAGGAGAGTGCAATGTCTCACTGTGTCCTTGAAGCTACCCATCTTAACTGTTGTTAAGCATCTGGCTCAACCATATTTCCTTTTTCTCTGCCTTCTTTCTGCGAGAAAACTATTTCCATGTGCAGGGAATAGAGTTTTCCAAGAGGAAATTTACAGTTCTATAAAAGACGAAGAGCTTTGTAAAAAGAGGGAATGAATGTTTGAAGGTCCCTCTGAACTTCACTTCTGAGTGATGAGATGACATAATTAAGCAAAGGCTTTTGTAATCTGCCCTTGAAATCTTTATTTGTGGTTTTCAATAACAGTGTTGTAGTGCTCTAATGATTATGAGTGATTTTGTTTATGAATTTGTAAGGCATCTAAAACATCCTCTTTTCATTTCTCTTCTAAGAGTAAAAAAACCCAAAACACTCAAATCATGTCCTACTCTGAGGCAAAATAAATACTTAGAAGACTGATTTCCAAGTTTATTTAAAAAAAAAGTGTTTAATCTTACCATCTGCTCCCGTCAAGTGATGAACATTTTCAGCATCTTTTAATGTTTTAATGTCTCCATTAGCCACAATGGGTATAGACATACTTTGTTTAATAATTTTAATTGCATCATAATGTACAGGCTGATGTCTTTCTTCTACATTTCTCCCATGTACTGTAATCCATGAAACTCCACTTGCTTCAGCTTTTTGACACAGGTCAACTGTTCTTTTTAAGTCCTCATGGATCCTAAAATTCCAGGGAATGGAAGCATTATCTAGTAACTTATCTGAATTGTGTAAGAGGCCATCAGCTAAGGCAGAGTTAACGAAGATGATATAAATAACTGTATAACTAAAGAAACACTATTGATGGAAGGTAAAGAGACATTTTAATAAAAAACATACCATTTTGTTGTATTAAAATCACTATTTAATTTAGTATTGTCCAATTACATCACATCTCTGAAATAAACATGGTGAGTTTTACAGAGATTGAGCAAAGGTGCCCAAAAGATTCTAAAATAAATGTCATATCATTTTGCATAGTTTTGTGAAAAAAACTCTACCAATTCTCCTTTTCTGAGGGATTGTAAACTGAGTTGAAACTTAACTGACCAATATGCAAAAGCCTCACAGGAGTCATTCTAACAGTGGATGGAGTGTTACATGACACTTATAAAGCAAAGCTGAACAAGAATTTCCAAAAGTTCGGGAGGCGATGAAAGGAAGCAGACTGTTTCCTTTTCAGCAGCTGTGGGAAGCCAGTTCCCAGTTTTATTACCCCTCCCTTAATGGACAGCAGCAACTGTGGCTCGGGGCTCTAACAGTTCACCAAGTTAGTTGTCATGATTTTACAGACTATGCAACCCTCTTATTGTTGCTTTTCTTTTACGGAACCCTACATCTTTGAACTCATACATTCATATCTTTTGGACTGTAAGCCAGTTCTGGCATACAGTGTGATACCTGGGTAAGTTAAAGACTGTGCTGATTCCACTGTCTCAGACTGGGATTACTTGCCCCAGATGTTCTTTGACCAGCTGGCATTAAACAAATCTCAGAAATCTTCACATTTAAGGAAAATATTAATACGTTACACGCTGTTGTCATTAAGATAAGTAATCATATTAAACTGTAGTGTAACTATTACACTAACATGTTTCTTTTCCTTTAAAAAAAATTTAAGGGATTCTTCCACGTACTGTAAACAGCAGTATGTTAGACCTACCTTATTTTAATAGATACTGAAAATCTAGGGTTGTCGATCTGATTCCTTACATGTCTCACCATATCTCGAACTAGCTCTGGTTTATTTATTAAAGAAGCACCATAACCTTCTGCCATTGCCCATCTTTAAAAGAAGAACAACAACATTTGTAATCTACATTCAAAAAACCCCCCCCAAACCCTACACACCCCAAAATAGATTAATTTCAGCCAAATACATCAGTTTCTCTCCTTACTGCCTTGAGAATGTGTGATTAAGTGAGCAGAGATAGTACTGGTTGTAGTTCAATGATGCATTTGCAGCACAATATCAGCTTTTAGACACCAGTTCAGTCTCTATTTTACAATTAGAACTTTGGACAAGTTACTAATCTCTTCCAGTTCAATCTTCTGTCTACAGAATGGACTCACAAGGAAATCATGAAAATAAATTACCATTTGATTAACACAGATTTAGATCATACATAAATGGAATAGTCTGATTCTCCCCCCACACACATATGGGTTATGGATTTCTTCCAAACAGAAAATGACTTTTTGTTGAAAAGGAATATTTTGAAATGCAACTAAGAATCTGATTTCAATAATACTCTCTTTACCCTCAACTGAGACACACTTATTTTTGCTTGGCAGGAAATAACCTCTGCTGTTAAGTGGAACCAACAGTTTATAATTTTTTAAATAATTTCTCTTATATAGGCAGATGAAGCATACACAGTTTGATTATTTTGAAACCAGCATGCACAAGAAACAAAAGCATGCATTTCTAGCCTGAAAGAAACTTCCAGTTTGGCATATTTAACTGTAGTAGCTTAGAAAAAAAAAAGCTACTTCCATTTGGAAAATCTCAGATCTTTCCAGAAAAGTGTTTTCTCAAATACTGTAATTTTAAGTCAAGACAACCTAATTAGAATAGACAAATTAAGTATTTGGGCCATAATATTATCTTTTGCTTTCCTACATTTATTATCTGATGGTTTCACTTAGAAAAACACTGCTTGACAAGCGTATAATAAATGGTTCTCAGCTGAGCCAGTTAGCGAGAATCTTCATTTGTGCATGTGCAATCTTCATCTGTCTCACTGTCAAGACAAAAATCTTTATCAATTTATTAAGCGAGTAGATCACTGATTCACTGTATTTATAAACCTAGTAAAAAATGGAAGAAATTATTTTCAGCACTTCCTGAATAATATAATTTGTATAATTACATTTTTAGAGACTATCCTTCACTTGCCAAACTCTGAGACATCAGGGACTTGCCTCATCATTTGGGGAATTGCTACATCATTTCTCAACATACTTTCCAAATTCCTTGCAATGAAGCTCTTTTTCTGGAAAGGCAAATAGCATATCATGGTAATGCATATTTAACAGCTGTTGAGAAGGAATGGGCACTTCATTCCTGAGCCAACACTCAATATCTCAGAAATTAAAAAAGGCAAGTTGGCAAATACACCTGGTTTCCTCAGTCTCACCATGATGACAGGCATCTCAGAACACACAGAACAGTGTCTTACCACAAAGACATTTCTGACTGACACTTTAAAACGCTATTACTATCTCAACTTTTATTTTTAAGCTTAAACAAAAATGACTATGAAAATGAAGACCAGCATCCTTTATTTTCAAATTACTTCATCATATTTACACAGCTTTTTTCAAAATTTTACCTCTGAGGACAGCCGCAGTTTAGATCTATCCCATCTGCAAAAGGACAGACGATACGGGCAGCATCGCATAAAACCTGTGCTTCTTTAGCAGCAAACTGAACAATCAGTGGATGATCACCTACTCCAATAAAAGACATTTAGAGATTGGGGGGAAAAATAAAAAAAATAAATAAATTGTGACTGTTTTATTAATCCTGGATAAACGTCAACATTTATCTATCTTTCCTAAAATCTTTAATATATATATTTGTTTACAAAACTACTATCAATATTTGTCTAAATCAGTAACCTGTTTAAAAGCAGTATTAGTTCACTATATGCACAAAAATCAGAAAATAATTTAATTGTTCACTTGTATTTTGTATTATTCTTGGATGTTCTTAGACCCAGAAGTCCTAAACATTAAAAACAAGTAAAACCACCACTGTTGCCTCTATCTCCAGCACAAATAATCTACCAGTTCTCTTATTTGGTTCTTATTTTCCCCATTACCTCTCCTTTATTAAAATAAAATCTCAAAGTTTAACTTAAATTGCCATGTAATTTTCAATTGATTTCAACAGTTGCTGTCTCTGAATTATGTAAGCAGAACCAGATAAGCTCTATTACTCTTTGTAACAGTAACTTTTCAGCTATTCTTGTGGCGGTGATACTCCAGCTAAAAATACTACCGTAACTGACTATAACACTGCCAAAGCCTTGTCATGAGCCTCCTTAGGCTATGCCAATGCCTTAGCATAGTCTTCCTCATCATTCACCATTGTGCTACATAACCTCTCAAACTCTTGTTTTTGGACATAGTTGTAGCAATGGGGAATCTTTCTGCTGAATATAGGATTTTTAGGGGTGATTATCTTATTAATTAACTTATTGAAATGAAGCTGATGATGATGTGAAAAGACTATATACTATAAGCATAGATAGACCTCATATCCCAGGTCTAAGGCAAGTGACTGTTAAGTGCAAAATCCATAAATCCAGTATTGACTAGATGAGGTCGCTTATGAACAGGCTACAAAAAGTTGTGCTCCTTTTATGCTAGTCCCCCCTCCAGCTGATCAAAGTAGTCTTGCGTTCTTTGTTGCTAAATAACCCAGTTCTGGCAAGAAGGGTAGAAAACATCTTATCCCACAGATTATTTCGGGGCTACTGAATTGCTCTTTGGGTAGGTAGGTAATTTTGATCCTCTTGGCTGAGGGAGACCTCGGAAGAAGGAAGCTTACTTGTATCTGTGAACTCTAATCAATTACTATTATATAAAATGGACACTACAATCACCTTCATTCCCAGTGTTCTCTCAGAGAGGCTTTGCTCATTGGAAGGCAGGACAATGCTTGCAAAGGAAAGACAGCACTGAGCTCCGGATCACAAGTGAATAGAGGCATTCAGCCAGCAAGAGAGATGGGAATTCAGACATAAAACTGTGTCCTAGGCATCTGCTGGCTCAACATACCACCTTTTCTGACTGAAACTGGTCAGATGCCTACCTTCCACAAAGACAATATATGAAAACAAGTATTGGGGACCAAATACCTCTTTAACAGGTATTTCAATTCTTTACTGGACCTAGTCTCAATTCTTCCAAGGAATTTTCCTTTCAAGCAAATGAAGCAGAAAAGTAAGTTTAGCTTTAATGTGTTTTACAGTATTCTATTTTTCAGTAGAGCGTGAATGTTGAGCCTTCGCGCTCCCCCTCCTAGCCCGCTGCTTCTTGCCAGCATGCTGTCCTTTTGCTGTGCTGACACAGCTGTCTGTTTTGCCAGGCGGGAAACTTGCTAAGGAAACTTGCTTCAGAAAGAAGCTAAACAACCCACAAACATTTCTCCTTCCTTATTGCAGCCCCTTTTCTTCCCCCTTTCTGTGCCAACATGTCTGTTTTTCATCTGCAATGCAATGGGCAGAGCACATGCGCAGAGGCAGCTTTGTGTCAAGTGGGAAACCAAAGTGTCAGCGCTCAACCTGGGTCTACCGAACTATTTGTGATTTACTAAGCCCTTGCAGAGAGCCAGATGGTCATATGGAACATGCTCTCCTCTCTTATAGCTGCTGCATTACATTAAAGGCATCTAAAAATATCTCAAACAATCTTAGCACTCACTTTCCATATAAACAATTGCTGCAGTTAAGAGAGAAGGGGAATAGAGTAAGAAAGCTATCTGAGCGTAATAAGTGGAGAGAGATGATCCAACGATGCACAAGGCAAGTGCACTTGCAGTGATGAAAAGACCACAAGTGCTTCTGAAGATTTTCTGAGAAATCTTTCCTATTTTAATGGAAAATAGGTAGTTCAAGTCTCAGAGGGCAGCAGTACCCTATTAATCAAGTTGAGACAATTCTAAAAGTTATCTAAAAACCTCAGCAAGCAAAATGATTTCTTGCATATTTTCAAAACAGTGTCCATTTAGACAGTGTTTAGCTGAAGCGATTCACATTGTTATGGTTAAAATTTTGGAATAATCCCATGCACCTAATTTTTTGGTTGAGAATTAAATAATAAAAATGCTGAGTCTAGACATAATAAAATTTTTAGCAGCAGCCACAGGGAACCTCTACACCCATCTTAGAAATAGGCAACACAGAAACGACCGTCCCAAATAAAATGAAAAACAGAAGTTGCAATTGCAGGCTCCAACTCTACTCCACTAATTAGAAGACAATATCCCCAAACAAGAAGCCAGGAAGTTAAACATAAAACCACAATAAAATTTTAATGAGTAGCTCTAAAACAGGTTGTGAAAGAATAAATGTTAATAATTTAAGTACTGTAATCTTAGCAAAACTGTCCAAGGCAGAGTATTTTAGAGGCCTATAAAAATCACAGCCAGCGTGAAAGAGGTGAATAGGAGAAAGATATTGTTCATAACACCAGAACAATTTAATTGCGTACCCCTTGTTATCAGGCAACAAGGTTAAAACATAAAGGAGTATTTCTTCTCCCCTTCTCTGTCTCCCCTGCCAATACTCTGCACAATTAAACTGTGAAACTTCACAGAATCACAGAATGGTTGAGGCTGAAAGGGACCTCTGGAGATCATCTAGTCCAACCCACCTGCTCAAGCAGGGTCACCTAGAGCACCTTGCACAACATCACGCCCAGGTGGGTTTTGAATAACTCCTTCTCTGGAGACTCCACAACCTCTCTGGGCAACCTGTTCCAGTGCTCTGTCACCCTCATAGCAAAGAAGTTTTTCCTCGTGTTCAGAGGGAACTTCCTGTGTTTCAGTTTGTGCCTGTTGCCTCTCATCCTATCACCGGGCACCACTGAGAAGAGTCTGGTCCCATCCTCTTGACACCCTCCCTTCAGATACTTAGACACATTGACAAGATCCCCTCTCAGCCTTCTCTTCTCTAGGCTGAGCAGGCCCAGCTCTCCCAGCCTTTCCTCATATGAGAGATGCTCCTTAATCATCTTAGTAGCCCTCCGCTGGACTCACTCCAGCAGTGCCATGTCTCTCTTGTACTGGGGAGCCCAGAACTGGATGCAGTACTCCAGATGTGGCCTCACCAGGGCTGAGTAGAGGGGGAGGATCACCTCCCTCSACCTGCTGGCAACACTCTTCCTGATGCAGCCCAGGATACCATTGGCCTTCTTGGCCACAAGGGCACATTGCTGCCTCATGGTCAACTTGGTGTCCACCAGCACTCCCAGGTCCTTCTCCAGACCTGCTTTCCAGCAGGTCAGCCCCCAACCTGTACTGGTGCATGGGGTTGTTCCTCCCTAGGTGCAGGACCCTGCACTTGCCTTTGTTGAACTTCATGAGGTTCCTCTCCACTCACCTCTCCAGCCTGTCCAGGTCTCTCTGAATGGCAGCACAGCCCTCTGGGGTATCGGCCACTCCTCCCAGTTTGGTATCATCAGCAAACTTGCTGAGGGTGCATTCATTCATAAATGACCTGGATGAAGGGACCCAGTACTGACCCCTGGGGGACACCGCTAGCTACAGGCCTCCAACTAGACTCTGTGCCACTGATCACAACTCTCTGAGCTCTGCCATTCAGCCAGTTCTCAATCCACCTCACTGCCCACTCATCTAGCCCACACTTCCTGAGCTTGTCTATGAGGATGCTATGGGAGACAGTGTCAAAAGCCTTGCTGAAGTCAAGGTAGACAACATCCACTGCTCTCCCCTCATCTACCCAGCCAGTCATTCCAGCATAGAAGGCTATCAGATTGGTTAAGCATCATTTCCCCTTGGTGAAGCCATGCTGACTACTCCTGATCACTTTCTTGTCCTCCACATGCTTGGAGATGGCCTCCAGGATGAGCTGCTCCATCACCTTTCCAGGGATGGAGGTGAGGCTGACTGGCCTGTAGTTCCCTGGGTCCTCCTTCTTGCCCTTTTTGAAGACTGGGGTGACGTTGGCTTTCTTCCAGTCCTCAGGCACCTCTCCTGGTCTCCATGACCTTTCAAAGATGATGGAGAGTGGCTTAGCAATAACATCTGCCAGCTCCCTCAGCACTCGTGGGTGCATCCCATCTGGGCCCATGGATTTGTGGGTGTCAGGTTTGCTTAAATGATCTCTAACCTGATCCTCCTCGAGCAAGGGAAAGTCTTCCTTTCTCCAGACTTTCTCTCTTGCCTCCAGGGTCTGGGGCTCCTGAGGGCTGGCCTGAGCAGTAAAGACTGAAGCAAAGGCGGCATTCAGTAACTCTGCCTTCTCTGTATCCTTCGTCACCAGGGCACCCACCCCATTCAGCAAAGGGCCCACATTTTCCCTAGTCTTCCTCTTGCTGCTGATGTATTTGAAGGAGCCCTTTTTGCTGTCCTTGACATCTCTTGCCAGATTTAATTCCAAATGGGCCTTGGCCTTCCTCGTTGCATCCCTGCATACTCTGACAACGTTCCTATATTCCTCCCAAGTGGCCTGTCCCCCTTTCCACTTTCTGTATACTTCCTTCTTCTGGTTGAGTTTTGCCAGGAGCTCCTTGCTCATCCATGCAGGTTTCCTGCCTCCTTTGCTTGACTTCCTACTCATAGGGATGCTCCGATCTTGAGCTTGGAGGAAGTGATGCTTGATTATTAACCAGCTCTCTTGAACGCCCCCTTCCTTCTAGGGCCCTAACCCATGGGATTCCTCCAAGGAGGTCCCTGAAGAGGCCAAAGTTTGCTCTCCTGAAGTCCAGGGTTGYGATCCTACTTAKTGCCCTGCTTCCTCCTCGCAGGATCCTGAACTCCACCATCTCATGGTCACTGCCCCCACCTTCACATCTTCCACCAGTCCTTCTTTGTTTGTTAGTACGAGGTCCAGCAGCACACCTCTCCTCCTTGGCTCCTCCACCACCTGTGTCAAAAAGTTATCACCAATGCTCTGCAGGAACCTCCGGGACTGTTTGTGCCTAGCTGTGTTGTCTTTCTAGCAGATATCGGGGTGGTTGAAGTCCCCCATGAGAACCAGGGCCTGGGATCGTGAGGCTACTTCCAGCTGTCTGTAGAAGGCCTCCGCCACTTCCTCTTCCTCATCAGGTGGCCTGTAGTAAACACCCACAATAGTGTCACCCACAATAGTGTCACCCATGCTAGCCTGCCCTTTAATCCTTACCCATAAGCTTTTGACTCGCTCTTCATCCACCCCTAGGCAGAGCTCAATACATTTCAGTTGCTCTCTCACCTAAAGAGCAACTCCACCACCTCGCTTTCCTGGCCTGGCCTTCCTAAAAAGCAGGTAGCCATCTATGACAGCACTCCAGTCATGTGAACAATCCCACCACATCTCTGTAATTGCATAAGCTCATGATCATGGCCCTGCAACCACACACAGCTCTAGTTCTTCCTGTTTAGTCCCCATGCTGCATGCATTGGTGTACAGGCATTTCAGAGCGGTGATCGAGCATGCAGGTTTCCTAGGAGGGATACAAGAGGCTCCTCCGTAGCCACATCCCATGTGCACTTCCCTGGCTGCACACACCTGCTGGAGGCACCCCGCCTCGAGCCGTGTTTTGCCAACTACCCGGTCACTATAACTCTCCCCTTCCCCCATCTTTCTGAGCTTACAGTCCTCCTTACCAGGCTAGCCAACCTGTTGGCATAGACACACGTGCCCCGCTTAGTGAGGTGGAGTCCAGCTCTCCCCATCAGTTGTCAATCTTCAAACAGGGTCCCATGGTCGTAGAAACCAAAACCCTGTTGCCAAAACCAGCAGCGCAGCCAGTTGTTAACTTGGAAAGGCCGTCTCCTCCATCCCCCTCACTGGCGGGATTGAGGAGAAGATGACCTGGGCTCCCAGACCCTTCACCACCATCCCCAGAGCTCGGAAATCCTGTTTGATGGTTTCCAGTTTGCCCTTGGTGTCATTAGTGCCCACATGGCAGAGCGGCAGAGGGTACTAGTCCAATGAGTGGCCAAGCCTTGGCAGTCTTTCGATGACATCTCATACGCAAGCCCCGGCAGACAACAAACCTCTCTAGACAAGAGGTCAGGTCGGCAGATAGGTGCCTCCGTCCCCTGCAGCAGCGAGTCACCCACAACAGTCACCCGCCGCTTCTTCCGGGTGTTCCCGCGAGGCACAGGGTCTGTTGCCCCAGTTACTTCCCTTGCAGCCATGCCCATCTCCTCCTCATCTTGGAGGGCACTAAACCTGTTCTTCACTTGCAAGTCCTCAGGAGCAGTAGGAGCCTTTCTCCTCCTATGAGGAGTGACCAGCTTCCAGCCACCTTCTACAGTGTTATGATGTACCGTTTCACATGGCACAGAGCCCGTCTGCATCTCCACTGCTATGGGGGGTTGAGACTCTTGAAGCTGTAGGGTCTCTGAGAATATCCTATCTCTCGCTCATCTTCTCAGATGCTATGCAGCCTGCTTACTTCCCTTCGTAACTCCTTTACCTGGTGACAACTTGTCAACAACAGCACATCTTCTGCAGAAAAGATGACTGTCAGCCCCAGCCTCATAGAAGGACCCCAGGCACTCTCTGCATCCTGAGACCTGCAGAGCTACATCCACTGTCAGAAGGTCTGTCTGCGTGGAAGCCTCTGACATGGCAGATGCAGCGGCTCCAATGGCTGCTGGAGAATGCACTCTGTGGCATCATAACCATATTGAGGAAGTGTACAATACTACAACTGGAGAGGAGGGCCCCTTCCTTGTGTCCTTCTGCACACACTGCTGCACCTGTTCATTGCCTCTGTTAGCTGTGCTCTGGGCCTGGCTCTTATATAGCCTCTACCTAGCACTGACTAACAGGGTGCTCGACCCACCCTAATCAAGGGTCAGCTGGAACCAAGGCCCCAACTCCCTCTGATCAGGGGCAGCCAACAGAGCTCGTTAGCAGCAGCTATACTTAGCTACACCTAGCTAGAGCTTCCCAGGAGAAGTTAAGGCCTCCTGTAGCTGTCCTTGCCTAGCTCTCCTTATCTGTCTGCAGCAAGCACCCTCTCATTCCTCAGAGGGTTCCCAGAAAGCCTCCACAACTTCCAACAAGGTTCTCAGAGGTTCTAAGCAGAGCCCAGACACTGCTACACAAACTGCTACATCTGTTCACTGTCTCTGTTAGTTGCACTCTCAACTTAATTCCCATGGGTTGTTGTGAAGATCAAAAGTATAAATAAATTCAAAAGAGGGAGAACACTGGCTCTGTGGACCTCTGAGCCATATATATTGTCAATTATGTTCTTATTTATTTATTGTTTACAAACAAAGAATATTCATGCTTATTTCAAGTTGAATTCTTCTACTAATAAGAGAGGCTACCTGTGCAACTCAATATGACTTTTCTCTGTAACTGGTCTGCTCTAGTTGAGTAATGCCCCATAGCAAATGGTCAGTGCTAAAATCATAAAGTTTACTTCCACTGCTGTTACATAAATGAAACCACCAATTCAGCAGCATAAACAGATGAAGGCATCACACTTTGTAAATCTGACAAGGCTAATCTCCACATTAGCAGAGGCTCTCTCTATGCCTCTTGTTTTCCTCTATACTCTTTATGCTCCATTTTACACTCTTCTATTGCAGCCACATTGTGCCAGCTGACCTTTGTCTTTACTGTTACCTCTTTCCATATATTTTGTATCAATTTCCTCTTATCCTTTACAGCTGGGACTGTACAATTCCTCACACTCCTTCTTTTTGTATTTCTGGTTACGTCTCTGTAGCATGCCTGAATCACTGTGTCTCCCCTTCCATCTCCACATCCATGCTTCCACTTCCAGGTCTCTGCTTGTTCCTTACATCATTCTTGCTGTATCAAAAGCCCTTTCCATTTCCATTTCCACTCCAGCTAATCTGAATCGCTGCTCCCCTTATCAATCCCTAATTCCACTGTATCAAATACCTGGTCTATCCATTTTCCCTCTTTCATAATGCACTTTATTTCTGTTAGAGACCAGACAACGAGTTAAGTGTTCATCTCTGATATACACAAGAAACAGCAATTGCTAGGAGAGGAATCTTACTGCCACCTAAATCAGTTTGCAGGCCCTGATTTTCATGCAGAGTCAAGGTTTTCCAGTATTTCATATGACACACTATCCCTGGGATGTACCCACTCTTACCTATAATATTTCTATGGTTTTGCAATCAGTCAGATGCAATATCCCTAAATTGTTATGGATGTCAAGTGTTAGAGAATATCGGACTGAAGCTGTCTAGAATTAATTGCTTAGCATAACTTGCTTAGCATTAGTAGTTAAATTTGCTGAAGCCTTAGGCCTCAGGCTGTGAACTTTTACTTAGATAAGTAAAAGGGGGCCCCAGAGCCGGTTCAAGCTGGAGGAATAAAGAAGTTACACAGACGGCAGGAGTAGCCAACCTTGAAGATAAGAAGCAGCCTGCCTAGAGACAATGAAGAGGCCCAATGAAGAAGGGGAAAAACCCAGACCTAACTATTACTATTGGTCCAAACTATCGCTTAAGGGGTGGGGAATTTAGATTGTAAGGGTATAATTGCCCAGGGATTTCTTTGTTCAGGGTCCCTCTTCAGAGACACCCAGCTCCAGCTGTAATTACCACATGTGTATCATTAAATTTTATTTCTCTCCAACCTGACTTCGAAATTCTGCCTCAGCAGGAACCTAGGGTTGGACCCTGTTATGGTGGCCAGCGAGCCTAATTTTCCATAACATCAAGTTGCGTAACAGACTACATTTACTTGGCCAATTACATTAATCATTGCATAAAACATTCTGAAAATGCAACCACTTGTTAAAAAAATACCTTTGTTTGTTGTGAATTCGCTGTCTCTAGCTTTTGCAGATCTCACAAAATCAGCTGCCACTATCATTGGTGTATAACACAAATCGCAATTGTATTTCCTAACCAAGGTTCTGAAAGCCAACCTGCAGGCACATGAATATTAAAGATAAATATTAAAGATATCTTCTAATTAGCTATTCCAAGATGCTGTTTTGACATGTAATACCATGGAAACATCTAAGTATAATCATAAGATAAACACGTCCCACATTTATCTTCCTCTTAAATAATCACAGGGGGGAAAAGGTAATCACCTCTGTTTTTATAGTCAATAAAAACTTCCTCTTAGAAAATATACTGAAAACCTACAGCTGACATGACAGTTACTTACTTTGAATAACGGACCATAGGGGCACATATTTTTACAACTTGCCCAGCATGAAACAAATCCACCGGATCTTTTACTTGGCATTGTTCGGTTTCTACGACGTCACCAATCATGTAGAGTTAGCAACGGCTTTAGCATCTGAAAAAACGAGCAGTGCTTGAAATAAAAGTATTTCAGCTACTCCTCACACGCCACGCAGCACAGCATTGGAGTTTGAACCGCGCTCGGCCGAGGCGCCCCGCGAGGGGCCCGTCGCGCGCCCCGCGGCAGCCGCGCGGCCGGCAATGAGCCTTCGGCCGC